>NW_017670976.1:120099-159833 GCF_001879085.1 Nicotiana attenuata | reverse complement strand
GATAAAAGAAATAGGAACACACATGTTTTTTGCAATAACTTCGACAAGTTTTTATTTCTGAACCTTGACAAGTTTTGAGTAATACTTTCTCGTAACTGTTTTCCTTGCAACAGATTTATACAAAAGAAGAACAATAGATACGGGGGTTTTCCTTATAACCCGTTTTAGTACATAGTCCCTTTAGCTCCAGAACATTAGGAAGAGTTTGAGAGATGACTCCATTGTTATCATGGGAAAGAATACTATGATGAATGCCATTGTTCTCATGGGAAAGAATACTATGATGAATGCCGTTACTTCATAACTTTCACTCCGTACTTGATTCTTCTAGGCTTGATTTTCTAAATCTTCTTTGCCTTTTTTATACACGTGACTGTATATACTATGTAGTCCCCCAAGTGTTTGAGTGTTGAAGTATGAAGCCTCGAGCACTTGATAGTCTCCTTCACCTGGTCCTTTTTCCTGAAAAGGAAGTACATACGAGACTCCGGGGTGCGATTATAGATGAAGACTGCTTAACCCGTGTATACTTCTATCAAAATAATTATAACCCTGGGCTAGGAATTTTAGTTTATTCCCTTTTGCCTTACAGGTCGTGACTCATCATTTAGTACGGATTACCGTTTTGCCTATCATCTAAAATCGTTAGTAAGATTTTAACAATTCAAAAAATAAATAATTTAACATGGTGATACCTGACCTTGGGTTTTTCCTTAGAAGTAGTATCTCTTCAAATGAACTGCATTCCAATGTGAGGGAAGCACCTTCCCGTCCATTGTTTCCAACTCGTATGCTCCTTTTCCTGTAATATCTCGAACTCTGTAGGGCCCTTCCCAGTTTGGACTTAGTTTACCCGCGTTGGCTGCCTTTGTAGATTGAAAAACCTTTTTAAGCACGAAGTCCCCAATTTTGAAGTATCTCAGGCGTGCTTTCCTGTTGTAATATCGTTCGATCACTTGTTTTTGTGCAGCCATTCTTATTAATGCAGCTTCTTTCTTGCCTTCCAACAAATCCAAATTGACCCGCATTCCTTCATCATTCGATTCCTGTGTCGCTTGTGAGAACCTTATGCTTGGTTCTCCTATTTCAACCGGGATTAGTGCTTCAGCTCCATAAACTAAAGAGAAAGGGGTTTCACCTGTGCTCGTCTTTGTTGTCGTGCGATATGCCCATAAAACTCTGGGTAACACTTCAGGCCAATTACCCTTTGACTCCTCTAAACGTTTCTTCAAATTGTTGATTATGACTTTGTTCGTTGATTCTGCTTGCCCGTTACCCACTGGGTGATAAGGTGTAGATGTAATCCTTTTAATTTGCCAACTCTCAAGAAAATCTGTGACTTGAGCTCCGATAAATTGAGGGCCATTGTCGCATACAATTTCCTTTGGTACACCAAATCGGCAGATGATATTTTGCCAAATAAAATCTTTAACTTCCTTTTCTCGCACCTGTTTTAATGCTCCCGCCTCTACCCATTTAGTGAAATAATCGGTAAGTACGAGAAGAAATTTTACCTATCCTTTTGCTTGAGGTAATGGTCCTACTATATCCATTCCCCATTTCATAAATGGCCACGGCACAATGACTGGATGTAATAATTCTGCTGGCCTGTGCATATTGTTACCGTACCTCTGGCACTTATCACATTTAGCCACGAAACTTCCCGCTTCTTCTTCCATTTTAGGCCAGTAGTACCCTACTTTAATCAAGGTTCTCACCAGTGATCTTCCTCCTTCGTGATTCGCGCAATGCCCCTCATGTATTTCCCTCATTACATACTCCGTTTGAGAAGGTCCGAGGCATCTTGCTAAGGGACCACCGAACATTTTACGATAAAGGTTCCCTTGTTTTAAACAGTAACGAGCAGCCTTTTTTCGAAGTGCATGCGCTTGTTTCTTGTCATCAGGGACGGTACAATACTATAAAAAAACAACAATTTTGTTTCTCCAATCCCAAGTTAAATTATTAAAATTTACCTCATTCTTATCAGGTTCGAGAACTGAATGAAATAAATGTATAACTGAAGCGTTTGCATCATTTGCCACATCAGCTGCGGATGCAAGATTAGCTAAGGCATCTGCTTCAACATTTTCATCCCTTGATATTTGTATGACCTTCCAAGTTTGGAATTGCTTTATCAGTTCCCGTACCTTTTCCAAGTACTGTTGCATCCTTGCTTCCCCAGCTGTGTAAGTCCCCAGCATTTGATTAACCACGAGTTGCGAATCATTTTTGATCAGCACTTGATTTATACCAAGTTCTCGTGCCAATTCTAGACCTACAATCACAGCTTCATACTCCGTTTCATTGTTAGTTATGGAATGACATTTAATAGCCTCCTAATAGTTTCACCCGTAGGTGGTACTAAAACAATTCTTAATCCTGCACCTTTTACGTTAGATGAGCCATCAGTAAATAAGGTAAACGTTCCTGGATTAGCCCCATTAAGTATCTGTACTTCTTTTTCAGCTTCTAACTACATCCCTTGACTAAAGTCAGCCACGAAATCAGCTAATATTTGGGATTTTATTGCTGTTCTAGGTAGGTACGTGATTTCATATTCACTTAGCTCTATGGCCCATTTAGCTAACCTCTCTGACAATTCATGTTTATGCAATATATTACGTAAGGGGTATGCAGTCACTACAACAATGGGATGACACTGAAAATATGGTCTTAACTTCCTAGATGCCATGATTAGAGCAAGTGCTAGTTTTTCCAATTGTGGATACCGTGTCTCTGCAACTAACAAAGATTTACTAACATAGTAGATAGGAGATTGTTTACCCTGCTCTTCTCGAACCAAAACTGCGCTTACCGCAACTTCTGAAACAACAATGTAGATGAAAAGTTTCTCCCCAGCCTTTGGTTTTGCTAGCAAAGGTGGATTTGACAAGTATGTTTTCAAATCCCTAAGTGCTTGTTAACACTCCTCATCCCATTCAAAATGATCCTGCTTCTTAAGGGCCGAGAAGAATTTGAAACATTTTTCTGATGATTTAGAAATGAATATTCCCAAAGTTGCGTTTCTTCCCGTCAGTCTTTGAACTTCTTTCTTGTTTGAAAGTATATCAGGGATTTCTTCAATGGCTTTAATCTGTGCAGGATTTACTTCAATACCACGGTTAGAAACAAGAAAACCTAAAAACTTACCTGATGCCACACCAAATGCACATTTTTCTGGATTCAACTTCATATTATATTTTCGTAAAATTTTAAACGTGTCAGACAGGTGTGATATATGATCTTCCGAATGTTGAGTCTTAACTAGAATATCATCTATATATACTTCCATGGTCTTACCTAAATGTTCTTGAAACATTTGGGTAACTAACCTGTGATACGTTGCACCTGCATTCTTAAGACCAAAGGGCATTACCTTATAACAGTAAGTCCCCCTGTCTGTTATGAAAGAAGTTTTTTCTTCATCTCCTGGATCCATCTTGATTTGATTATAGCCTGAATATGCATCTAAAAAACTTAATAGCTCATGCTTAGCAGTAGCATCAATTAATTGATCTATGTGCGGTAAAGGAAACGAATCTTTTGGACAGGCTTTATTAAGGTCTGTGTAATCTACACAGACTCGCCACTTACCGTTCTTCTTAGGAACCACAACAGTATTAGCTAACCAGTTAGGATATTTTACCTCACGAATTGAACCAATTTTTAGCAATTTTTGAACTTCTTCTTGAATCACCTTATTCTTGAAAGTGCCTTGCTTTCTTTTCTTTTGCTTGACTGGAGGATATGATGGATCTTCATTCAATTTATGGGTCATGACTTCCGGTGGTATTCCTGTCATGTCAGAATGGGACCAAGCAAAACAATCTGCATTAGCTTTTAAAAATTCAATCAATTTACGTTTTAACTTCGGGCTAAGATTAGCTCCTATATACACTTTTCTCTCGGGCCAATGTATAAATAACACCACGGCCTCTAGCTCTTCTATCGTTGTTTTGATGTTCTCGTTCTCCTCCGGTTCTTGAATGGTATCGGGTCTCGAATCCACATCTGTTTACCTTTGTTCAGGTGAGGTTGACACCGTGTTGCCCTCACCTAAATTCTGTAATTGCTATTTGTCTTCACCCTTAACAGTTGAATCTGCAACGGAATTGATGCTTCTAGATGTTTGTTGATCGCCTCTGATTTGACGTATTCCCCATGGAGATGGAAATTTAATAACTTGATATAAGGTTGAAGGAACAACATCCATGTCATGAATCCATGGCCTTCCAAGAATCATGTTGTAAGCCATTTCCATATCTACGACTTGAAATTTGGTATCTTCAACGACGCCTTCCGCGAATGTAG
Organism: Nicotiana attenuata; assembly: GCF_001879085.1. NCBI lineage: Eukaryota > Viridiplantae > Streptophyta > Magnoliopsida > Solanales > Solanaceae > Nicotiana > Nicotiana attenuata. The sequence goes on along the minus strand of NW_017670976.1, from coordinate 155,519 downwards.
TAAGTATTGCTTCCCCTTTCGTACAACACTAGAGTTGTCAAATCCCGACAAAGTATGTGCTTTTGGAATCAATTTATCCTCCGCTTGCATCTCGCGCAATACTCGTATTAGAATAATGTTTACAGAACTACCTGGATCAACCAAAACTCATTTCACGTTAGTGTCATTTACAAGTAAAGATATTACCTGTGCGTCGTTATGCGGAGTTAAGAGTCGCTCGGCGTCTGCATCGTTGAATATAATATTCTCCTTTTCCAGCACATGTCGAGGCCGCTTCCCGTGGGTAATTGTTACTTTTGAAACCTTTTTATATGATACATCGTTGATCTCTTCACCCCCACTTATAACGTTGATAGTTCTCTTGGGTGAAGGTGGTTTTGGAGGCTCTTGCCTATTCTTCATGTATGCTTGTTTACCTTTCTCACCGAATAACTCAGTGAGATACCCCTGTTTTAGCAAATGATCAACTTCACCTTGCAGAAACATGCAATCTGCTGTTTTATGCCCGTGATCGTTATGAAATTCGCACCAATGATCAGGGTTTCGTCTGTTTGGATTCGATAGCATTTCCTTTGGCCATCGCACCTTATCTCCCATGCTTCTTAAAACAGCTACGAGTTCAGAGGTGCTTACGTTGAAGTTGTAACCACCGAACCTTGCCTTTAGACTTCCATCATCGTCTCGCGACCCGCGTGTGTTCCGATCATTCCCGAACCTTGATGAGGAGCCTGATTCCCTGTTTCTAGGTTTGTGATCGTACCTTTGATTATCTTTCCTTGACCGTGAGTCCTTTCCTGCAGGTCCCATGTAAGGCTCGTACCTGTTTTTACCGGATCTCTTTTCATTTTCAACACGTCTTGAGCTTACTTTTTCTTCTGTTTTATGTCGTAAAATAATGTCTTCTTCAATCCTCATTTTTGTACTGTATCTGTTGTAGACATCATTCCATGTTGGTGCTGGGAATTCTCGAAGGCTTTCCTTGAGCCGCCTCGTGGCTTCTGAACTTTTCTCATTCAAATTGCTAGTGAAGGCTATGGCTGCCCAATTGTCAGGTACTCGTGGCAATGTCATTCTTTCCCGTTAAAATCTATCCACGAATTCTCTGAGCAGCTCTGAATCTCCTTTCTTGATTTTGAAGATATCCTCCATTCTTTTTTCAACTTTTTGAGCTCCCGAGTGTGCTTTGATAAATAAATCTGCAAGCTCAGCAAAAAAATTTATAGAATTTTCAGGTAAGAGAGAATACCATGTAGTGCCCCTTTAGTGAGTGTTTCACCGAATTTTTTGACCAAGACTGATTCAATCTCCTGCTTAGTCAAATCATTGCCCTTGACTCCTGTTGTAAATGCAGTAACATGATCTCGCGGGTCTGTTGTCCCATCATACTTTGGAATATCGGGCATCTTGAACTTCTTTGGAATTAGGAGAGGGGTGGCACTTGGCTTCCATGACTGTTGAGAATATTTATTTATATCTACTCCCTTGATCAAGGGTGGTACTCCGGGTATTTGTTCTATGCGGTCGTTTTGCTCCCTAAGCTATTTCTGCAATGTTAGCACTAGATTTTGCAAATCAGAATTAATTGGATTACCCGGGTCTCCCTCCTGTGTTTCACTGGGGGTTCCACCGCTGCCTGAATTAACCAGTCCAGAACGAGGGTTCCAAAGTATTGTTATTTGGAGTAGGTGTGGGTGGAGCAGCAGGTACTTGACTAACAAAAGCTTGTAAAGCTTTGTTGACCTGAGTAGCGATAAGTTTCTGTAAGGTTTCATCCATAGCTTCAACATTTCAAATTGACCTCGTTCTTCTGTGTGAGATCCTTCAGGAGTGACTTCACGAGATTGTCGTGGTGAGTCTCGTGGTGTTTGATCATTTTGCGGATCTCCCTGATTTTGCTGATTGATTGGGTTTCCTTGGATATTATCATTGTTGTTCGACATAGTTGATTCCACAAAGAAAATCAAGCTGATATATAATTGATTATCAGATTCCCGGTAACGGAACCAATTTGTTTAACCAAAAATTAGATTTTAGGTCAAAGCTTGAATTTAGAAGAACAAGGGTTACTTATAATCGAAAAAGAGTATATAAAGAAAGAAATTGATGAATAATATAATCAGAAAGCAAGTAAATCAAAGTATATTCCAATAGTGTTTTTTCTCTGTCCCTACAATCGTTTGTGACTTTCCCTTTTATAGCCATTTTGGGAATACAGACTTTACCTTTATCATAATAAGACAATTATGGGCAATTAATGACTTTAAATGTTACGTTATGCAATCATATATGTTAAATACATATCCTCTAACGTTTCCAGTATTTAATACTCATTAAATGCTGTATCTGGGCTCTTTTTTGCTGTCAGATTCATTCCTTTGACTCTTCATGATCTTTGACCTTTAAATGTCTTGAATAGGTACGAGCGTTTGAATTACTTGTATGACCGCTCATGCCTTCTCCATTTAACTTGTTCGTATCTGTCATTGCTCGTATCTGTTGTTGCTCGTATCTGTTAACCAACCTTAATTCTTTGACTGTTTGACCAGTCTACGTGTCATGACACGTCACCTCCAATATGCAAAGTAAATTTTTCCCAATACAATAACTAGTTTGGTCAAGCTTGCTTTTTATCAAAGTCAACATTTTTTGCCAAGTTTTTAGAAAAAAAATGCTTTTGGGTAAAAGTAGAAACTGTATAGGCCAATATCTACCTTAAAATATTTAGGGTAATATGGTATTAAGGAGAGAGTCGGTCAAGGTCGATCAAGAAGCAGTGAGATTCGTGATCGACATGTCAACAATGGCCGAGGTCGAGCACCGTTGACAACACAGTAATGGTTAGTTTTTGAATAGGATGTTAAAGAGATTATTTTAGTGAATATTATCTGAACTTGTACTATTAGGGTTTGTTAGGGCCATGTCTCATATAAATAGAAAAAGAGACAATGCTGGAAGGCATGTGATTTTCATTTGATAAGAACACTTTTCAGAAGAAAATTCTCCCTCTCTAGCAAAGATACAAATATTGTCTTTTCATCAACATTCTTGCTTATATTATTCCACACTTTTCCATTAGATCCAAGAATATTTCGAACATTCTAGGATTCATCTGTCACGTATCATTATCAGGAGGAACAATCATCTAACTCATTCATTATTGGGTGAATTATTCATTCTATTTACTTAAATGCCATTTATTGTTATTTATTGCTAGTCATTCCTCCATTATTGCTCATGCTTTTGGAATATTAATGCACAATATCATTAACTTCTCAATGGATCAACCCTATATTATCCATATTTTCAAGATCTACTTTACGAATATTATTATTAACTAGGTTTAACCCATTATTACATAAATATAAAGGTTTAACCGAAAGTTATACTTTTTGGTCAAACTAGGCGCCGTCTGTGGGGATTTCTTAGTTAAATTTTTCGTTTCCTCTAGATCTATAACTAGTACGGAGTACTGCGTAAAAAAAAAAGAGGGGGACAAGAACATGACTCCTTTTTCTTTGTATGCACATATCTAATATGGCAGGTAACAAAGAAGAAAGAACGAGGATAATGGACGACCTCACAACCAACCTCTTGAATACCATCAATGAGATTTCTGAAGCAGAGGACGTGGATACAACGCCCCATGCCTCCCCTAGGAGAGGCGGGAGACCCCTCCCCCCCCAACTGTAGCATCACAAGATCTCTCGGTAAAGGAGCTTCCACATCCGCGGTGGAAGAGACGCCACCGGCAGTAAAAGAGCTCATCGAGGCTTGGCTAACTGACACGCTAACCAACATCCTCTATAAGCTCGCTCAGGATATGTTTGCAGAAAACGCAAGGACTTGTGTTATACCACCAGCGGACGAGCACCGTGACCCTTTTCCTCCTCCAATGACAAGTATTACTCATAACTTTGTTAATATTGCAGGTGACGACACCATCGCAACCATTTTGAAAAGATGGAGGAAATGGAGAACGAGAACAAAGCACTTCGGGACCAAATGAGAGAACACCAAGAGAGGGTCGATAAGATATCAGGTGCCCCAAAGCTCTTGCCAAAGAGATGCTGGTCGGTTCGTCGAGCAACCATACAATGATGACGCCGCCCCGCATGCCATACCAAAGACCTTTAAAATGCCGCCCTACCTAGAAATATATGACGTCACGACTGACCCTGAAGACCATGTGACTCACTACGTCACTGCCGTGAAAGGCAATGACCTTGTCAAGTAACAAGTATCCTCCATTTTGTTGAAAGAATTCGGAGAGACCCTCACTGGAGGAGCATTAACATGGTATCACAGCTGCCCGCGCGTTCCATTGAAACATTCGAAGAAATGGCCAACAAGTTCGTAATAGCCCATGATGGGGCCAAAAAGGCAGAGGCAAGAGTGAACGATATATTCGCTATCAAAGAGTCGCTAGGAGAGGGATTGAGGGATTTTCTCGCCCGATTCAACCAAGAAAGAATGACCTTACCGAATGTATCGGAAGGGATGACCGTCGTATCTTTCCAGAACGGGCTGAGCATAAATGGTTCAAGGGCGACAAGAAAGTTATTAAGTTGGCTTATGAAGTACCCCCAACTACTTGGGATGAATTACACAACGTGTACTATGCCGAGGTCCGAGCTGATTAGGACGACCTCAATGGGCCAACTCACCGATTGACCTCGGTACAAGCCGAATCCAGGAAAATTGAAGAAATGATATCATGGGAGACCTCATAGCTCTGCGGCCCAACCGAGAACGACATCTACAATATGTCAGAAGCGCCATCGCGCCCTCCTCCCGCCACGAAGAGGGCCCACCCAGATCAAGGACAGGGACTTACCGGAACGAAAGAGGTATGCCCCCTTTATTATCTGCTCACAATTTTTTTGTGTCGCCTATAGAAATAGTGTACGCCTTGGGTAAGCTCGAAACAAAGGTGAAGTGGCCACAAAAGATGAGGTCAGATCTGAATACCAGAAAGTCGGATGCCCTTTGCGAGTTCCACCAAGAACGAGGGCACAAAATCAAGGATTGCATCGCCCTAAGACAGGAGGTCGTAAACATGCTTCGACAGGGACACCTCAAAGAGTTGCTGCGCGACTGATTTTGCCAGAGGACGTGAACAACATCAAGGACCGCCGAAGCCGCCCTCGCCAACCCGCACCATCCACATGATCATCGGCGACAGCCACGATGCTTCTATCAACAGTGTGAAATTCACCACAACCCATAAGTTCAAATGGTCTATCACCCACGAGTGATACGATGTACTTGAAGAAAGTATCATCTTCGATATGTCGGATACCGACGGTTCGGTTTTCCCTCACTATGATGCCTTTGTTATTACTTTATGAATTTTAGATACCGATGTGAGACGCATTATGGTAGACGATGGAAGTGGCACGTGCATTATCCACCTTCGAGTACCAACACAAATGAAACTCGAGGATAAGATAGTACCGCGTTGCATCACGCTAACGGGTTTTAACAATGTAGTTGAGTGAACATCCGACGAGATAACACTCCCCGTCCTAGTCGGCGGCGTCACTCTGGAAACCATATTCCATATCATGGACCAAGACACATCATACAACACCATAATAGGGCGACCATGGATACACACCATGAGAGCCATCCCCTCCAGTTTGTACCAAGTCATCAAATTCCCAACTCCATAGGGATATTCCGTATACGAGGGGAACAACGCACATACCCGGAATGCAACCGCATCGCTCTAGACTGTACGAGCACTCAACAAGTAAAGGACGGAGAAAAACAAGCATAGCAATCAACATGGTCGAGGTCAAACGAGGACGTCATCAAAGATACCAATTCGGTTGAAGCCGCATAATCAACCATAGAAGACCTCGACCCCGTTCAGTTAGACATCAATGACCACAGCAAGTAAGCCTACTACAAGCTTCAAGAACTAGGTAAATTTCGTAAAGGCTTAACTACTAACGCGGACCTGTTTGCTTTTAGCCATGACGATATGCTAGGCATTCCAAAGGAAATCACCACACATAAATTGAATGTTGATCCATTTCACCCCATGATGAGACAGGTCCGGTGTAAGTTCAACTCCGCCATCAATGACACAGTACGCGAAGAGGTCGAAAAATTATTGGAAAATTGCTTCGTTAGGGAGTCAAAATACCCCCAATGGGTCGCTAATGTGGTCATGGTAAAAAAGAAAAATGGAAAGTGGCGAATGTGCATGGACTTTACTGATTTGAATAGAGCATGCCCCAAAGATTCATTTCCATTGCCTCATATCGACCAACTCATCGACGCAACAGCCATGCACGAACTACTGAGTTATTTGGACGCCTACTCAAGCTATAATTAGATCCTCATGGAAGAGGATGATCAAGAGAAAACCACTTTCATCACCCATCAGGGGACGTACTGCTGCAGAGTCATGCCCTTCGGACTGAAAAACGTAGGGGCAACGTACCAAAGGTTAGTAACAAAGATGTTTAAAGACCAACTAGGCAAGACGATGGAAGTCTACATAGACGACATGCTGGTCAAGTCCAAAAGGAAAGAAGACCACATCGACCACTTGAGAGAAACCTTCGACATACTCAGGCAATACGGAATGAAACCGAACCCCGAAAAATGTGCATTTCGGTGTGGCCTCAGGAAAATTCTCGGGCTTCCTAGTATGACAGCGAGGTATTGAGGTCAACCCTGACCAAATCAAAGCCATGGAAGGGATACCAGAGCACTTGATCACCAAAAAACAGGTTCAGAGGTTGACTGGTCATATCGCTGCCCTTTCGAGGTTCATTTCGCGATCACCTTACAGGTGCCACAAATTCTATGGCGTACTTAAAAAGGATAACGACCTCCAATGGACCTCTGAGTGTGCCCAAGCCATGAAGGAGTTGAAGGCTTACTTGTCATCACCGGACATTGCTTTCCAAACCAGAATCAGGAGAACGCCTCCTCGTCTACCTTGCTGTATCCGAAGTAGCTGTGAGCGCGGTCGTGTTCCGAGAAAATAAAGGTACGCAGTCTCGTATCTATTACATTAGCAAAACCCTAGTCGATGCCTAGAGGAGATAACCTCACCTCGAAAACCTGGCCCTGTCCTTGGCAGCTTCACGAAAGCTTAGACCATATTTCCAGTGCCACCCCATCTCCGTAGTCACGACTTCCCCCCCTAAGAAGTATTTTACATAAACCTGAGTTATCGAGCAGGTTGGCCAAATGGGCCATAGAACTAAGTGAGCAGGATATCACATATCAACCGCGAATAGCGATAAAGTCACAAGTCCTTGCTGACTTCGTCACCGACTTCAGCGCAAAAATAATGCCCGAAGTCAAAAGAGAAGCCGCCCATGCTTCTCCCCAAACACAGGACCTCTGGGTCCTGTACACTGATGGCGCTTCTAACGCGTCAGGTTCCGAACTGGGACTCTTACTCAAAGTTCTGACCGGCGAAGTGATTCGCCAGTCCATAAGGTGTTTGGACATAACAAACAACAAGGCCGAGTATGAGGCGGTAATTGTAGGGTTAAAGCTAGCACTCAAATATAGGGCGATACGGTTAAGACTATGTTGCGACTCTCAACTCGTTGTCAACCAAGTCACAGGGACTTTCCAAATCGAAGAGCAAAGGTTACAAAAATAACAAACCGATATCTGTAAGCTGTTGCCCGATTCGACGAATGTCAACTCGACCAAATCCCCCCAGCACAGAATAACGAGGAGGATGGCCTTGCTAAACTAGAAGCAGCCACCAATAACATCACGACCGGAGAGAGAAACATGGTTCACCTCCTCAATTTATCGATAGATCAAATCGAGGTAAGAAACATAAACCTGACTTGGGACTGGCGCAACCGTATTGTTACATATTTGCAGGATGGCGTACTCCCATATGATAAAAAAGAAGCCAAGAAACTGCGAACGCAAGAAGCCAGGTACAACATCATTCATAACGACTTATACAAGAGGACATATGGGGGCACCTAGCGAAATGCTTAGGCCCGAACAGATGCGCTGCGTCCTTGAGGAAGTCCATGAAGACCATTGTGGAGCTCATTCTGGCAATCGAGCTTTGGTCAGATGCCCTATGTGGGCAGGATATTACTGGCCCACCATGAAAAAAGAGGCCGCAGATTTTGTGAAAAGATGCGAGCAGTGTCAAAAGTACACCCTAATGATCCACCAAGCAGGCGAGCACCTCCACTCAGTCACTTCCCCTTGGTCGTTCATCAAATGGGAAATGGACATTATGGGCCCTGTCCCGGCGGGGGCGAGGTAACGTACGATTTCTTTTGATTTTAACTGTCTATTTTTCTAGGGAAAAGGTCCAAAATTGCCCTTCTACTATGGTATATTATTTACTTCTGCCACCCGTTATACTTTTCCTCCAAATATATCCTTACCGTTAATAAAGTTTGCATAATTTCCCCTAACCCTAACGTCCCTCCACTGTGGCAACTAACCCCTTTAATATTTTGTCCATGTCAGCATTGGAAGTAATTTAATCCTTTAATATATCTTGTGTTATTTTATATTTTTAAGATAAAGGGAATTTGGTCCCACTTGTGACCCAATTAAATTTTGTTGAAGATGAAGAAGCTGTTTTCCTCTTTTCTTGAAGATGGCAGAATAATGTTTCCTTCTTCCTCGTTTTGGTATGCGAATAGTTAGGGCAATAGTGTCGGGCGGGTCATGGGTAACAAATCAGGTTGGATTTTTTGGCTGTTGACATGGACAAAATATTATAGGGGTCAGCTGCCACAGTGGAGGGACGTTAGGGTTAGGGGCAATTGTGCAAACTTTGTTAATGGCAGGGATAGATTTGGATGAAAAGCATAACGGGTGGCAGAAGTAAACAATATACCATAGTAGAGGGGTAATTTTGGATCTTTTCCTATTTTTCTAAATGGGTATAAGCAGGAGCATTCGCCCAAATACGCGAACAGGAAGTGATCGCCTTCATATGGAAAAACATCATATGCCGTTTCGGCCTCTCCAAAGAGATCAGCTGCGACAACGGACCCCAATTTACAGGAAAAAAGGTCACTGAATTTTTTGAGAAATGGCGTATCAAAAGAATGCTCTCTACACTGTATCACCCTGCAGGTAACGGGCAAGCGGAGTCCTCTAACAAATCGATACTGAACATCACAAAGAAAAAACTCGAAAACACCAAGGGGCTATGGGCGGAATTACTACTAGAAGTACTTTGGGCCTACCGAACAACGCCAAAGACGAGCACAAGGGAGACGCCTTACTCACTAGTCTATGGGAGTGATGCAGTAATACCGGTCGAAGCCGCAGAGCCTAGTCTGAGATACTCTCATGAGAGTGGGCCGAGGAACGATGAAACCAGAAGGCAAGAGCTCAACGAAGTCGAGGAACGAAGGGATATGGCCTACATAAGGATGATCACCCAAAAACAACAGGCAGAACGCTATTATAACAAAAAGGCAAAGGTCGGACCACTCAAAGTCGGGGACTAAGTGCTTAAAGCTAAAACATAAGCAAGAAATGACCCACGGGAAGGAAAACTAGGAACAAATTGGGACGGCCCATACAAAATCATGGAAACAGCGAACAAAGGGTCATTCCAACTAGAAACAATGGAAGGAAAGCGACTACCAAACAACTGGAATATTACACACCTCAAGTACTTCAACTTTTAAAAGATCAAGCGTCCCTAAAGTTGTACTCTTTTTTCCTCACTTGAGTTTTGTCCTATTTGGGTTTTCTCGAGGAGGTTTTTAACGAGGCGATGAAAGGGACACTTCAAGATTGAAGTGCACACTGACGGAGGCACAGGACGGTTAGTTCATTGCCCAACCTCTCAATAAACTTCTCCAGGTCGACCAATGAAGGGACTGGATAGACTGGGACTAGTATGCCAGCCAACACTAGACTGGGACTGGAATGCCAGCCCGCAAAATATGTAGATTTCTCCAAGTGTATGAACAAAGCAAAAATGCATGAAGTTTACTTATATTTTCTCCAAACGTACAGCCAAAGCAACGTTTCCTCAACACCTAATCGGCATTCGGCTATAACTAAGTATAGGTTATACTCGACCTCGTTCGAATCAACACCTAATCGGCCTTCGGCCATAATCAAGTATAGGTTATATTCGACCTCATTCGAATCAACACCTAATCAGCCTTCAACCATAACTAAGTATATGTTATATTTGACCTCGTTCGAATCAACACCTAATCGGCCTTCGTCCATAATCAAGTATAGGTTATATTCGACCTCGTTCGAATCGACACCTAATCGGCTGTTACACCCCATGTTTTCGTACGTAAAAGTGCGTCGTAAGCAAACTAATGTAAGACCAAAAATGAGATCATCTTTGGAAGTATATAATGTAATTTATCATGTTGCCTAGGATGTTACATATATTGAAGATCGTGAACAACAAGTACAAAGAGGGTTGGAAGGTTTAGAAGCTAAGGAATTGAAGAAAATAATATTTCGTCGAAAGTCGACAAGTTGGGAATATTATAACATGTACTTTTGGGGTGAGACTACGGTGCTTAACATGATAAGGAGGTCATGTTATGAGTTATGTTAGTCGTATGATAGTCGTGTGTTATTTATTTGACGTCAAGCGAGCTGTGGAACAAAAGTCAATGAAAGTCATCACAAGTTACGTTCATAAGTTTTACTGAAATTTTGGTCAAATGTAACTGCGATTTTTTCCCAATATACTTAGAGTTACGGGGTGTTGCACCAATAAAATTGAAGATCTATGAGTCTACTTTCTAACGCATTAAACCATTTGTCAACAACACATCGGAGTAGAGAGATATATGCATTTTTGCGAGACTGTGCAGACTGCTAGGTGACAAGTAGGTGTGCCACCTACTTGCATAAATGAGAGTCCAAAAATGGGCTAGTTCGGGTCGTCCAAAGAGACCTTTTAAAGGCCTATTTAGTTCATATAATACATTTATAAGAGATTACAATAAACAGACCTAAACCCCTGCAAACATCCTCCCAAAAATTGATCACAAACCCTAATTCGAAAGAAGATAAAGAAGATATTAATCGCAGAGAAAACGGAATTTCAACAATAAACGCAAATCCCTCTGATATCATTTGAGAATACAAACTCTTGTTGCACCCCAAAAATGAATTTTTGTTAGAATCAATAGTAGAAATAAGAAAATGATTTTGTTGGTACATTCGAGTAATTAAACGTTTCACAATTAGGAAACTTAATTTATTGTTATAGCCTGGATTTTCCAACAAAATCGACCTATTTCTATTTAAACCATGATCATGAGAAAGTGCATAAATATACTCCGGAAAGATAAGTGGATATAGGAAGTTGTGTTGTTGCGATCTATCTGGCTGTAAATATCTTTAGATTTCTTGCATTTGAAATTCGATTTGAACCAAAGAGTTGGGGAGTGAAATAGTCTTTTTGGGGATAGAGGGACTTGAACCCTCTATTTTTAAAGTCGACAGATTTTCCTCTTACTATAAATTTCATTGTTGCCGGTATTGACATGTAGAATGGGACTCTATCTTTATTCTCGTCCGATTAATCAGTTCTTCAAAAGATCTATCAGACTATGGAGTGAATGATTTGATCAATGAATATTCGATTCTTTTTTCAATGTAGAATCGATTCACACCAATTATTCTATTTTTTATAGAAAAAATACGGATTCAGGTCATCATTAATCATTTGATATAGTATTCAATACGTATATACTTTTCAAGTTCTAGTTGGAGGAAAAACCTTGAGTTTGAAGAACCAAGATAGGAGCTGAGTTATTCAACAAATAAGGTAAGTTTACTACTCTCTTTTATCTATTTTTTCTCCTGGATATGTGTGGAAAGTCGTTCTATAATTGTCAGAATTCACGGGACGGTGATCGGAAGTCGTGAGTTCGAGATATTCACTTGTAGCGGACTGTTTTGTGGACTGTTTTGTGTTGCTATTGGATTGCGTGTTTTACTACTGTTTTATGGTGTTTTGGAGGAAGAAGAATTTGGAGAAACACCACATAAATGCAGGGCGGTGGGCTAGTTGTTCGTCATAATATTTTCGGGTCGTTTGACACTACTACGGTGGTTGTTTTGTGTACGAAGAGATTGGGGTGTGTTGGACTGTTTTGTAGTATTTTATGGTGTATATAATGTTGGAAAATCTTGAATTTGGAGGTAGTAAGGATTATAGGGGAGATGTTGCCCGTTTGAATACAAAATAAGCTAGTCGTTCGTTGTGCGGTAGTTGTACCTTTCGTAACTTAATGATAATTTTATTATGTTTGTTGTAGATTAAGGTGCGAAGAGAAGTTCAACTTGGCGATTGAAAAGATTGTGATAAGGTATGTTAAGGTAAACCTTTCCTTCATTTTGGCATGATCCCGTAACTACATGAGTTTGATAACGAGACATAAAGAGAAGTTCATATTCCTGAACATATGTACATTATCCTAGTCTCATAAGTTACAGCATTCTCCCTTATCGGGACTTTATATCCAGTTAAGTATTGCCTTCTTCCAGTGAAGAGATATATATATATATATATATATATATATATATATATATATATATATATATATAAAATCGGTGGGCAGGCCCCTATTGGGCAACCTCTGATCAGATGGTAAGTTATATACCGAGCCTACTGTGGTCGAGCTCCTATGAGCGAGCCCAGAATAGCCGAGATACGAAGCCTAGTATGGCCGAGCGCCTATGAGCGAGCCTACTACGGCAGAGCAGTTACACATACCGAGCCTTATAGGGTCTGACAACTATTTTACTTACTATATTGAAAGAGATGAGTCAGTATCAACAGGTAAGCATATTTTCAAATTATGTTTGACTCCCAGGTACTTTCAGTTATTATATTATCAGTTCAGTTTCAGCTTTCAGTTATTCTGTTTCTTTACATACTCGGTACATCATTTCGTACTGACGTCCCTTTTGCTAGGGACGCTGCATTTCATGCCTGCAGGTCTTGATAGACAACTGGATAGACTTTCCTAGTAGACAAAGTCAAACATCAGCTTGGTTGGTAAGCTCCACTTCCTCGGAGTTACCAGGTCTATACCTTGGAGTCCATTTTATATATTCAGGTTTGATAGGCAGGTCGAGGCTGTCACGACCCAAAATCCACTAAGGGTCGTGATGGCGCCGGACGCCGCTGTCAGGCAAGCCAACCAAAATACTTAATTAAATTCTTGTTTTAAATATTTCCAAAACCACTTCTTTTATACGTTTAAACAATACATAATAAATTCAACAGAATAAATAGCGAAACATTTAACAACTTATTAAAGTTTCTGAATAAACCCATAGACATCCCCAGAACCCGGGGTCACAAGTGCATGAGCTATTTCTAAGAAACAATACAATACAACATCCGTCCGGAATACAAATGGACAGAAAGTAAATACAATATACTGGAAGGGACTATACTAGCTGTGGGCCGCCTCGAGTAATGCAACTCACCTAGTCCCAGTATCATCCATGCTGCTACGCCCAGTAGACCACTAGTAGTACATGTGCCCGTGCAACAAAAAGGCACAGAAATGTAGTATGTGTACAAAAACAATGTGTACTCAGTAAGTATCCCGCCTAATCTCGAAGAAGTAGAGACGAGATGGCAACTTCGACACTTACTAAAGGTCCAGTAATATTATTAGTAATGCAGTGACCCACGAATTTATTAAGGACAACAGCAGATTCAAGTAAATTGCTAAATAGGTAAAAGTTCCTCTTTATTCAAAGTCTCCGGATTCATAATCCATTAATTAACAATTGTCTCAAGTCGGGGAAAACAGATATTAGTATCAACAAATATCAAGGCAAGCAATACAAGCATGCACAACTCATGCCGAGGTCGTACGACCCGATCCAACAATATTTAAACTGTGCACTGCCAGAGGGTCGAATGGCGCGAACCATAGATGCATCTATTACTCCGCTTGCGAATCATACATGCGACGCGGTCAAATATAAATAAACACGACAATCAGTCAATCCTGAATTTATCAGGGAACAATTATCCAAGGGAACACCAAATTCTCTTTTAACAATTCAAGAAAAATGGAGTTTAATCTTCTTAGAAATTCATTTACCAAATCGATAGGACTTAAGAAATTCAATTGTCAATAATATCACAGATATTCCAAGTATAGCATGCTTTTTGGGTCCTAAACTTCCCGGACTTACACATATTAGTAGCTACGCACGGACTCTCGTCACCTCGTGCGTACGTAGCCCCCACAAATAGGAGCACATAACCAATTATTTCACCTATGGGGACAATTCCCTCTTACAAGGTTAGAAAGGAGACTCACCTCGTTCCGAAGATCCATAACCGACCTTCCACGCCCTTTCGAAAACTCAAATTGATGCACAACGCTCCAAAACTAGCCAATAGTTATGAAAATCCATCAATATACGATAAACTACTCATACTAATCCAATTTATAACAATTCCTAACCCCGACCGGAAAGTAACCAAAAACGCCCTCGGGCCCACGTGCCCGGATTTCCAAAATTTTCGAAGAATAAGTTTACCCATAGCCTCACGAACTCAAATATATAATTTTCTCTAAATTCCATACCCAAAATCGTGGCCAAATTCCAAGAATATAAATTTCTAGGTCTTTCTACCAAAACCCCAAATTTTTACCAATTTGCATGCTAAAATCCATACATAATCGATGTATTTAACTCAAGATGGATGGGATTAGCTTACCTTATCGTTGATGATGAAAAATCCCACTTGAAGCTCTCCAAAATCGCCCACACCAAATAAAAAATAGGGACAAATGACCGAACCCCCAATATTTAAAAGAGCCACTGCCTCCAGCACTTTCCGCACCTGCGGTCCTATGACCGCTTCTGCGGTTCCGCACGTGCGGGCCAACCTTCCGCTTCTGCGGTTATGCTCACCAGGCCTCCCTTCCGCTTCTGCGCCTTGTCCACCGCAGGTGCGGTCCCGCTTCTGCGTCCCTACGACCGCATCTGCGGTCTCTTCACTCCTGACCCCAAAACTGCATCTGCGCCGTCCTAGCCGCTTCTGCGGCCAAACCCTCGCAGGTGCGGTCATACCAGATACCAACAACTTCAGCCTTTTCCAAAATTCCTTTTTTGATCCGTTAACCACCCGGAATCCACCCGAGGCCCCTGGGACCCCAACCAATCATACTAACCAGTCCCAAAACAGGTTACGGACTTGCTCGAGGCCTCAAATCATATCAAACAACGCTAAAACCATGAATCGACCTCCAATACAAGCTTTATGAACTCTAGAATTTCAAACTTCTACTTTTGATGTTTAAACCTATCAAATCACGTCCGATTGACTTCAAATTTTGCACACAAGTCATATTCGACATTACGGACCTACTCCAACTCCCGGAATCGGATTCCAACCCCGATATCAAAAAGTCCACTTCCGGTCAAACTTCTCAAAAACCTTCAAATTTCTATCTTTAGCCAAATGACTCCAAAACGACCCACGGGCATCCGAATTCACTTCCGATCGCGCTCCCAACTCCCGAATCACCATACGGAGCTACTCCCAGACTCAAAATCCCAAACGGACATCAATAACACTTATATGCATTGCAATCCAAACTTATGAAATTTCTTCCAAAATGCTAACTTCCAAAATAGGCGCCAAAACGCTCCCAGGTCATCCAAAACCCGATCCAGGCATACACCCAAGTCCGAAATCATCATACAAACCTGTTGGAGCCTTCGAATCCTGATTCCGAGGTCGTTTACTGAAAAAACCGATCTTAGCTAATTCTTTCAACTTAAAGCTTCTGAAATGAGAACTTCCTCTCCAAGTCAACTCCGAACCTCCCAAAATTTAGTTCCGACCACGCGTACAAGTCATAATACCTGAATTGAAGCTGCTCATGGCCTCGAACTGCTGAACGGCGCGCTAGTGCTCAAAATGACCGGTCGGGTCGTTACATCCTCTCCCACTTAAACATACGTTCGTCCTCGAACGTGCTAGGAACTGTGCTGGGGTTGTCTGGAATCACTACTTAATACCTCGTGCACCTACCCGTGCTAACACAATTCAATTGGGCACATCAGCTCGATCAAATCTAAAGATAACCTCTTTCATTGAAGAAAATAAGCCTTGGAGCCTAGTTTCTACATCCGAAATTCTTCGCCAGGCCTGCTTTCGACATATGAACACCGTATCAATCACCACACGCTGTACCAGAACATGAGTGCACACCCTTGCTGAATTCACACCATGCATCCCATCATTCACAAGACCATAATAACACTCTCTGATCGTAAAATGCACCCCATGACATATATAAGTCCTGTTCCAACTCTCGCAATGCCGCCACGACGGAAGGGATGTGTAGGAATTCATAACCAACTGCCGAATCAATGATTCATACGGTCTATGCCCCTAACAAGAACCATCACCTCATTCTGAACCAAATAATGGTCTTAGCTCCTTAGTATACTTCATATAATCAGATTGCACTGATCCTAAATCCAATGATCTCATCTCACCCAGTACGAAAAGCTCAGGCAATAGGCCACCCCGGACATGATCAAAAGTCTCATATGATGCCACAATGTGCCAATAGGCTATGAACTCGAACGTGACAAAAGAAATGAACTCCGGAAGGAACTACTCAACTCACGCACTAATATGGACTTCCTTAGAAAATAGGAAGCAAGGCACACAAAAAATAGCTTATAGAAAACTGTACTCAACATCACACTGTTGCGATGCGCAACCCGATCCAAATAACATACCCATGGCGGCGTGCCACCCGATCCACACATAGAATTCACATAAGGAGATATACTTCGAGCTAAATTGCTCATTACAACAAAATACCGAATATCGGCCACAAGCACGCTAAGTGCATAATACCATCCCTGGGGAGACATATAGTGCCATAGGCTACAAAACTCAAGCACAACTGAGGTGCGATATACGATCTGAATCTCGAGAGCCATCCTGCTCATATGACATCATCTCTACGCGGAACCTCAACACATAAGAAATTCACCAAGCCGTCTCACAACTCATACGGCACAATATATCATCACATGAAATAGCTGACGATGAAATAGTACCCCGACTACTTGTCCAAAGGAGCGCATTGCTGAAATGAACACATCTGGCCTGATATAGAGCCCATTTTCACATTTAGATCCATCCACAGACCTCAAGCTGATTCTAATCACACCGAACTAGGCTAATAATCTTTCCCGGGTCCATAACAACCCCTTTTTCCCATAACTCACTAGAACAACCATCATAACCGGAGTAATCCTCCACAGTCCACAACTCAATAAATCAAGTGCCCTCCAGGTATCAATTCCCAAACCATCGATATCACCAAAATCTTCATACTTGGTTTAACTCTTCAACCACTCAAGTGACTACACGCCACACATATACAACCTTCTCGTGGGGCACGCTCCCACAACCTTCTGTAACAGATAACAGGTCTGTACATCCAAACCACCGGCCGCAGTAACGCTAAAAAGCGACCAAGAATCCATAACCGGGATGCAAAGCCTTTTTCACAAAGCACCGATCTCAGGTGTCACTGAAGGCAATACCAACTTACTTTAAACAACGAAACTACTTCCCTGCTCATCCGAGCTTGTGAAATCTATGTCAACACCGAACTGTAACCTTGATCCTCTCTTCAAATTCCATACCACTCGCTGCACCCAACATGCCATTACACGATAGAACACGATCTTTCATCATAAATCCGTAACCACAAATGGATTAATCACTTCATCATATAAAACTCTTCACTTATCTTACTTCAGGAGATCCTTAGCAACACACAAGTGAACTCTCATAACCGTAGCACACGCAAATCTCTAAGTAGTGGTCTAAGCTACCACAGCCCTTTCGGAATTCGCCTACATATAACATGCCATAACAGTAGAATACTTCTGAATAACATCAATTACGGCGGCCGACAGGCCTCGCACGTATCGCCACAAATCACTTGCATAATTTGCTGAAGGAACTGATCACTGCCACCAACATGCCAATTCAATTATGGCTAATCAATCTATCTTCTCCAATTTATCCCTCCATCCGCACTCGTCCCGAGTGACCTTGAATCACGAGACCATGTTGTCTCAAATCTCCCGAACCATTTCATACCTCCTAATTGCTACAATGTAAGTCAAAACATCATAGAACATCCTGTACCCCTTCTCATAAGCTGCTACCAAGCTTGATTCTTAACCGTACATATAGGCTCGCAATAATTAATCACCACGCCTTGCCCTTGCTGAGAGCCACCCACTCTGACTTGGCCCCGAATGTAGTCAATTCCATAAATCTTCTAGCACGTGAATAACCCCTCGGCGAAGCACCCGGCAGAATCACTTCCCTTGAAACCCACATCTACACAAGGCGTAAATCCTGAATCCTTTCCCCAAGTCTGAACATGGGCCAATAAGGCCAACCATAGCACACTTTTAACAATTCCATTGCTCAAATCACTGCTTATGTCCTTTCCATAGCTGGAATGAACCATCAACGTGCTAATAGCCAGAAACATCGCAAGTAGTTAACCATGCAACCCTAATCATACGCGGTGGGACTCTCCCACTTAGCTTGAAGCCATTATTACACAACTCTGGACTCCACCAGGATCCTTTATTTCTTATTGACATAACCTTTCACAATCAACCGACAAAATTCTCGGAATCTTTCTGTAAAACCCCCTTTTATACTCTGAATCATTAACCCCGTTCACACGACCGATCTCCTTGCTGTATAGCCAATAGAACCCTTTGCAGAAACTTCACCAACCATGCGACCACCGTCCTGCTCACTGGAGACATCCCGCCTGTTGGATCTACGTGCTGACGTCTTCCAACACCGCTACACGGGGTGCAAACACCACGACATTAATGACCCATCCTGAGTCCAAGCTCACTCTCTAGCTGCACGAGTCCATTCACCCCTCGTGGACATCAATTAAGTGCGGGGCAACATCCTTCCCATTCAAAGTTAGGTTGTATCCTTCTTCATTTCAAGCAGCTCCTTTTCGTTATATCAAATCTCCCTCCGCCTAATAGCCCATACTCCAAATTAATCCGTGGGCCCAAATCACCAATCACTAAAAATCCAAGTCATTCCAAACTCTCCTTAAAGTGCGCAGTCATCCTAACACAAAGCCCATATGCGACTCCGCCACTCTCCCACTTTGGCGGAACTCACCCCTCTAATCGACCACTCGACCTTTGCTTCTTATATCAGGTCTTCTAGAAATTTTAACCACCGCCTGACACTCCCCACGTGTCCTTCCTCATCCTTTGCTGCTTAGTTGTTGCCTTAATAAAATCTATCTTTGTAGCACTTTAACCCACAAATTGTTACTAACTTTAAACCTTTCCGGAGATCATCTTTCTCGAGTCGTCGACATTAGTGATACTGATTCAATCCTGAACTACCGCACCCCACGATATCTGACAGCTGCATCTTCAATACTATTACACAATATTCTACCCCAAAGGCAAATTGTAGAAGATCATAACATCGGCGAACTGAGTACGTTCAATTAAGACAACGACACCTCATCATAGAAGAAAACTCCACCATGCTCGCAAATACCAAGTCTCGTTACTCCACCAGCCACATCTGACCATTCTTAGTCCGATTTCCTTTCCCCTGCCAGGAATAAAATATCGAATTTCTAGATCATGCACTGAGTAACCCTCCTTTCAAGTCATTCACTGCCCCGACACGTAGGCAAACGTCCTACCATCATATCAATACCGCGGAACAATCGTTCATAGCATCATGGCAACCTGTGCCTAGCCTCAGAGCTCTTAGAAGCACTGCTATTGCGCCGAAACGACAGAATATCCTTTCACAGGGCGACGATAATAGCTTAGACAACTATGCAGGGAGAAACATCCCGCACCACCTCGGTAGTACCATTACAATTCTTCAATTCTCGATTTATAATAAATGATTCGCATTGCGTAAGATTGAGTAGGAAGGAAGCGAGGGCATGAGCCTCAAGGAATCAAATCGCACGATGAGGAATCAAGAAGGGAAGTACTCCTAACAATCCTGCAGCCTCCCGAAGATAAGTACAGACGTCTCCGTATCGATCCGCGAGACTCTACTAGACTTGCTCATGACTCTTGAGACCCTAGGAACCTAGTGCTCTGATACCATATTGTCACGACCCAAAATCCACTAAGGGTCGTGATGGCGCCGGACACCACTGTCAAGCAAGCCAACCAAAATAATTAAATTCTTGTTTTAAATATTTCCAAAACCACTTCTTTTATACGTTTAAACAATACATAATAAATTCCACAGAATAAATAGTGAAACATTTAACAACTTATTAAAGCTTCTGAATAAACCCACAGACATCCCCAGAACCCGGTGTCACAAGTAGCTATTTCTAAGAAACAATACAATATAACATCCATCCGGAATACAAATGGACAGAAAGTAAATACAATATTCTGGAAGGGACTATACTAGCTGCGGGCCGCCTCGACTAATGCAACTCACCTAGTCCCAGTATCATCCATGCTGCTACGCCCTGTAGGCCACTAGTAGTACATGTGCCTGTGCAACAAAAATGCACAGAAGTCTAGTATGAGTACAAAAACAACGTGTACTCAGTAAGTATCCCGCCTAATCTCGAAGAAGTAGAGACGAGATGGCAACTTCGACACTTACTAAAGGTCCAGTAATATTATTAGTAATGCAATGACCCACAGATTTATTCAGGACAACAGTAGATTCAAGTAAATTACTAAACAGGTAAAAGTTCCTCTTTATTCAAAGTCTCCGGATTCACAATCCATTAATTAACAATTGTCTCAAGTCGTGGAAAACAGATATTAGTATCAACAAATATCAAGGCAAGCAAAACAAGCATGCGCAACTCATGCCGAGGTGGTACGGCCCGATCCAACAATATTTAATCTGTGCACTGCCAGAGGGTCGAATGGCGCGAACCATAGATGCATCTATTACCCCGCTCGCGAATCATACATGCGAGCGGTCAAATATAAATAAACACGACAATCAGTCAATCCTGAATTTATCAGGGAACAATTATCCAAGGGAAAGACAAATTCTCTTTTAACAATTCAAGAAAAATGGAGTTTAATCTTCTTAGAAATTCATTTACCAAATCGATAGGACTTAAGAAATTTAATTGTCCATAATATCACAGATATTCCAAGTATAGCATGCTTTTTGGGTCCTAAACTACCCGGACTTACACATATTAGTAGCTACGCACGGACTCTCGTCACCTCGTGCGTACGTAGCCCCCACAAATAGGAGCACATAACCAATTATTTCACCTATGGGGACAATTCCCTCTTACAAGGGTAGAAAGGAGACTCACCTTGTTCCGAAGATCCATAACCGGCCTTCCACGCCCTTTCGAAAACTCAAATTGATGCACAACGCTCCAAAACTAGCCAATAGTTATGCAAATCCATCAATATATGATAAACTACTCATACTAATCCAATTTATAACAATTCCTAACCCCGACCGGAAAGTTGACAAAAATTCCCTCGGGCCCACGTGCCCGGATTTCCAAAATTTTCGAAGAATAAGTTTACCCATAGCCTCATGAACTCAAATATATAATTTTATCTAAATCCCATACCCAAAATCTTGGCCAAATAATATAAATTTCTAGGCCTTTGCACCAAAACCCCAAATTTCTACCAATTTAGATGCTAAAATCCATACATAATTGATGTATTTAACTCAAGATGGATGGGATTAGCTTACCTTATTGTTGATGAAAAATCCCACTTGAAGCTCTCCAAAATCGCCCACACCAAATGAAAAATAGGGACAAATGACCAAACCCCCGATTTTTAAAAGAGCCACTACCTCCAGCACTTTCCGCACCTGCGGTCCTATGACCGCTTCTGCGGTTCCGCAGGTGCGGGCCAACCTTCCGCTTCTGCGGTTATGCTCACCAGGCCTCCCTTCCGCTTCTGTGCCTCGTCCACCGCAGGTGCGGTCCCGCTTCTGCATCCCCACGATCGCATCTGCGGTCTCTTCAATCCTGACCCCAAAACCGCATCTGCGCCGTCCTAGCCGCTTCTGCGGCTCCGCACCTGCGGCCAAACCTCGCAGGTGCGGTCATACCACATACCAGCAACTTCAGCCTTTTCCAAAATTCCCTTTTCGATCCGTTAACCACCCGAAATCCACCCGAGGCCCCTGGTACCCCAACCAATCATACCAACCAGTCCCAAAACACGTTGCGGGCTTGCTCGAGGCCTCAAATCATATCAAACAACGCTAAAACCACGAATCGACCTCCAATCCAAGCTTTATGAACTTTAGAATTTCAAACTTCTACTTTTGATGTTTAAACCTATCAAATCACGTCCGATTGACTTCAAATTTTGCACACAAGTCATATTTGATATTACAGACCTACTTCAACTCCCAGAATCGGATTCCGACCCCGATATCAAAAAGTCCACTTCCGGTCAAACTTCTCAAAAACCTTCAAATTTCTATCTTTAGCCAAATGACTCCAGAATGACCCACGGGTATCCGAATTCACTTCTAATCGCGCTCCCAACTCCAGAATCACCATACGGAGCTACTCCCAGACTCGGAATCCCAAACGGACATCAATAACACTGAAATGCACTGCAATTCAAACTTATGAAATTTCTTCCAAAATGCTAACTTCCAAAATAGGCGCCAAAACGCTCTTGGGTTATCCAAAACCCGATCTGGGCATACACCCAAGTCCGAAATTATCATACGAACCTATTGGAGCCTTCGAATCTTGATTCCAAGGTCGTTTACTCAAAAATCCGATCTTAGCTAATTCTTTCAACTTAAAGCTTCTGAAATGAGAACTTCCTCTCCTAGTCAACTCCGAACTTGCCGAAATTTAGTTCCGACCACGCGTACAATTCATAATACCTGAATTGAAGCTGCTCATGGCCTCGAACTGCTGAACGACGCGCTAGGGCTCAAAATGACCGGTCGAGTCGTTACAGAGGCCCTGTCCCGACCATGATACAGTTCAGTTATCCCTAGAGGTTTTGTAGACGAGTCCTGTACACTTTTTATATCAGTATTGGGGATTTACCAGCCCTATGTATATGTCTAGTTTGGTATTGCTGGTTGTAGACGTTATTTTCAGATGATTCAGAATATGGCCTCATCGGCCTAAGTTGAGGGTTACCCCTCCAGAGTTCACAGTTACAGAGTGGTACGCTCGGGCCGAGTATGGCACCGGGTGCCAGCCACGCCTCTTCAGGTTTGGGGCGTGACATCGGCCCTCAGCCAATAGTCAAGTATAGGTTGTGTTCAACCTTGTTTGAATCAACACCTAATCGGCCCTCGGCCATAAATAAACATGCGATATGTTCGACTCGTTCAAACTAACACCTACTGGACCTCGACCATGATTAAACCTAGGTTTTGTTTAACCTTGTTCAACCTACTTGAGCTAAGTTACTACGACTAAGGCAACCAAACAACAAAATCAAAAGGCATACAAACTCGAACAGAAGAAAAAGAATCAGGTACAAGCAACAGAACTAGTATTTCATACGTAGAATATTTTTTACAAAGGCTTGAAAAGACGCCCACAAAATTGCACAAGTCTGCGGCTAAACAAAAAAGAAGGAAAGGAAAAACTATTAATCGCCGCCTGGCCCAGCAGCGCCATCATCTTGATCGCCTAGGCCATCTCCATCTGCCTCTTCTCCATCACCATCGCCATTAGGATACTCATCCTCATACCAGGCGTCCTCTTTAATCTGATCCACACCCATATCCTCCTCGTCATCGCCGGCCTCCGATGTAGCGGGATCATAGACACAAGCAACCCGAGCTCTATGTGCCTTAACACGAGCATCCTTGAAGATGGCCTTTGGAATAGTTCCCGGCCCCATAGATCTCTAAGTGTATCTAGCTGGGCCTCAGTGTGAATCCGTTCCTCATACAAATCCCGCAGAACATCAGGAAAAGCAGAAGTGCAGGAAGAAGACGGCTGAGCTAATAAATGTGCCTTCTCGGCCTCGAGAGCAGCAACTCGATCACAAAGGCTTGGAGCCTCTTTCTCCAGCCCCCCTATCTGATTATCAAGCCGCCCCTCTCTGAGTCTGGCTGTCTCCAAGGCACTCTCCCGCTCAGAACGAAGAATGTGGATCACGATCTCCAGAGCCTCCGCCTTTCTCATAGACTCCGACCGAGCTGACTCCGTCTTCTCGAGATCCGCTGCCTTCTTGCCGACCTCGTCACTTAACGTATCCACTTTGAACTGACACTCCTCGAGCTCGGCTCACAGAGAGACCACTTGGGCTTGAAGATCGCCACACTGGGCCTCGCCCCCTTACTAACCTCAAGCCTCTTCTTTATCTTTTAGCGCCCCCTCGAGGATGCTGCATTTTTCGATGACCCTCATCAGCTCGTCATCTTTTTCCTTCAGTTCATCTTGAAGAGCCTGGAAATTTCCGCTCTCACCAAACCGCCAACAAATCTCGTGGTGCTTGCCACGATACTCGCGATATTTTTGCTCCATCTTTAGAAAATAGCCTTATGCCTCTCATCAATTCGAGCACTCTCAATTTCCAGAATCACCGCCTGAAAAAGAAAGAAAAAGAAAATGGAGAGTTAGAACGACGCCTAAAAACATTGAACTTAAGAACGAAAGAGGTCAAAAAGCTTACCCTGAGAGCGAGGCTGGCTATACTCCTTGATAAGGTAGCATCATCCAGCTTATCAAGAGTCTTGCCCTCCACGTCGGAATAGAGGGGACCGAGGGAAGAAATCATTTTCTCTGTGTCCACCAACAAATCCCGATCCAGGGGGACCGTAATGGTCCTTGTAGATCCCTCTAGTCTCACTTCAAGACGGGTAGTTCCTTCCCCTATCATCCTCACCTCGTCGGCATCAATATCGGAGCCTGTCTCATAACCATCCTCGGCGACGCCCTTACCTTTCCCATCGGCTGGAGAAGAAGGAACATCAGTCGTTCGCGAGGATGATGGCTCATCTTGCTGTAAAGGATTAGAAACTCCCACAGATGGTCCTACAGCTTCAGTCTCGACATCGGGAAGGGATATGCCCTCTGCTACCTCAGTTGATGGAGGGATCTCAAATGGAAACTCGACGTCATCTTCAAGCACTACGATCGTTGTTTCACGATCGCCCCTTACTGAATCCACGGCTCGGATGACCCCATCACCGACGTCTACCGATCTCCTCTTGCGGGAAACCAAATCCCCGTCGCTCGGCGAAGACTCCTCTTCTTCGTCTACTAGATCATGAAAAGGGGAAGCTGGGAGTCTGCTGCATATGTAGTCGACGATTGAGCAGATCTGGCCGCGGCAGAAGAAGGAACAGAAGCAGACGATCGGGCAAGCCTGGTCCCGGTCACAACAGGAACAGACTCCGAAGAAGAAGAAGCCTTCTTCTTACAAAATGCAGGAGGAGGAGCCCTCGGTCTCCTTGAAGATCCTCGGGCTGAAAAAGAAAGATTAAAAGATTTTCACCATCAAGAATAAGTTGTTACAAGCAAGCAACCATGAGACCAAAACAGTAGAAATATAAATAGATGAACTCACCGACTAAGGAAGAAGAAGGCCCGAACTTCTTGAGAAAGCCCGGCCACTTGTGAATCCCCACAATGAGAGGTAGAATCTGACCAACCCAGTCGAAAATGTCCCCTACCAAAGGATGAGGCATAGTCTTGGCTGTACAAATAAAAGAGAAGATTTCTAAGCATACGATTAAAGACAGATAAATCAAATGCTTTTGATTAAAAGAGACACTTACGAGCGTGATTCCACGCCTCAAGGAAGCCGTTCGTGTTGGCCCCACGTCTTCGATTCTGACACAAAAGTAGCTGAGCTAGAACTGACAATTCGCTTTGTCGTCCATCTTCACCACCAGGCATTTACTTCCTCGGTGACGAAGGTGCAACATCATCCCCCTGTAAAACCTAGGGGCGAAGAGGTGCATCAGATGGAGGAGCGTCACCCCGACCCCGGCCAGTTTCGCAAAATTCATGAGCATCCTAATAAGTTTGTAGATGTACGAAGAGAGTTGGTCGGGGCAAACACCGTAGTAGCGGCAGAACTCCTCCGCCAATGGGAGAAGAGGAAGAGTATAGCCGACCTGGAATGGATATGCGTAGAACACGCAGTATCCGCGGCGGTGGAGTTGCACCACATCACGCCCTGCTGGGACCAGATCAATATGGGCAGGAATTTTAAATTTTTCCCTAAGATCAGCCAGTTCAGCCTCTTTCATCACTGACTCCGAGGCCTCGGGCTCGCCCTCAGTCGCCTTCGAGAAGTCGGACCTAACCTTTTCATTACGAGGGATTGTTTCTTCCACTGTAGAAAAATTCTCATCCTCAATAGCAATAGAGACGTTGTCAGCATGAGGGGGCATCAACAACGCCAAAGGGACGGGTTCAGGTGTCATACCAGAACTAGAGGATAAGTTAGCCATGTTGTTAAGAGAATATGTTCAAACAAGGAAGAAGATGAAAGCAGAGGACTTTGATAAGAAGAAGCACAACAATGGAAGAAGAAGATGATTCAGAGTTTGTAATGCAAGAGTTTTGTAAAGATAGGAACGTTGCCCATACACCCCTACTTATAGGAACTCATGTGTCGAAATCAAGGAATTAAGCCATCATTACCTGGCATGGTAACCAAAGCGGCAGGTTCAATCGGAAGACACACGCGAAATGATACAACACATAGAGAAATCGCGTCATAATGACGCCTATCACCATGACGTCATCCTGATTCAAGAGACTTACGACCCTAAAAGATATGATTCACAAAGGGACACGTCGCCAATTTGCCCCAATCAACATGATTAAGTCAGGTTGTCCAAATGCTTCAACTACGTAGCACAGTATTCGCTCATCGAGCCCGACTGAGGCCGGCCTTGATAAGCGGAGGGACTAACTGTATAGGACAAAATCTACCCTAGAATATTTAGGGTAATATGGCATTAAGGAGAGAGTCGTTCGAGGTCGACCAAGAAGCTGTGAGATTCGTGACCGACATGTCAACAAAGGCCGAGGTCGAGCATCATTGACAGAACAATAACAATTAGATTTTGAAATAGGATGTTAAAGAGAATATTCTCTGAACTTGTACTATTAGGGTTTGTTAGGGACACGTCTCATATAAATAGAAAAAGAGACAATGGTGGAAGGCATGTGATTTTTATTTGATAAGAACACTTTTCAGAAGAAGATTCTCTCTCTCTAGAAAAGATACAAATATTGCCTTTTCATCAACATTCTTGCTTATATTATTCCACACTTTTCCGTCAGATCCAAGAATATTTCGAGCATTCTAGAATTTATCTGTCACGCATCATTATCAGGAGGAACAATCATCTAAATCATTCATTATTGGGTGAATCGTTCCTTCTATTTACTTAAATGCCATTTAATGTTATTTATTGCTAGTTATTCCTTTATTATTGCTCATGCTTTTGCAATATTTAATGCACAATATCATTAAATCCCCAATGGATCAATCCTATATTATCCGTATTTTCAAGATCTACGTTTAGGAATATATTATTAACTAGGTTTAACCCATCATTATATAAATATAAAGATTTAACCGTAAGTTATACTTTTTGGTGAAACAGAAGTAGTTTTTGAGAATCAGGAAAAAAAAATAGTTTCTACTCAAAAACCCTTTTTTGAAAAAGCAATTGTTAAAAGCTTGTTAAACAAACCGTTTCTCTCCAAAAGTAGTTTTTCAAAAAGTACTTTTCAAAATAAACTGATAATAGAAGTTTGGCCACACAAGCTATTAGTGAGTCTCCCCACCATTATAGTTCACATTCACATTTGTATGTACTAGTCTTAGGGTAAGCGCGTTGCGCGTGTTCCTGTGTCAATAAATAAATTATTTTTAAAAACTTACTTAAGTATTACATTAAACAATATCTTTGATATATATATATATATATATATATATATATATATATATATATATATATCCTATCCTATACTATACTATATATACTATACACACTACTAAAATACATTTGTTTACCGACGCAGTAGTACCGACGGACTATTTTCTTCGCTTATAGTTGATCCCAAATCCAACCCAATGAAAGTCCTTAAGTTTTGTAAGAATATCTTATAAAAATTATTGTTATTTTTATGCCTTAATATAGAACAAACAAGTAAAAGATTACTTTTATCACAATGATGTTGGTATGTAACTCCTATAAAATTTAATAAGTAAAAATATAAGTTTTAAAAATGACTAATGTTGAGTCAATAATTTATAATAATAAACTAATATACAGAAAATATAGGGAGTTATCATTTGTTCGAATATTTGTAAAAAATAAAAAGAAAAAAATTAAAATAACTCATTTAAAATATATTTTATGTACAATTATTGATTTTATGTTATTTTACAATTATTGAGTAAATTCTGTACATTTAAAAAAAAATTCAAGTCAAAATAATTACTGAGTGTAGCTTTAAATATTGTATAAAATTTTAATTAATTTTAAAATTCTAATTATTAAAAAAAAGTAACATGAAAGGTATTATAATTATGGTACAAACTTCATATAAGTAAATAATTTGTTTAAACTAAAATCTTAATTTATTTAAAATTTGAAACATTAGAATTTTCTATATAATTCAATCAAAGAGTTATTTATTAACTAAAATTTTAATTGATTTAAAAGTTTTAGTATTAAACAAATAATTAAATATCGTGAACAATATTTGTATCCAAAAATATAAAATAATTAACAAAGGAGATAAATAAATATTAAAACTAACGTTGAAATCCTTTTTTTTTGTGAGAAAGATAATTTTGCATTAAACATAACTTAAGTTACTACAGAGAGGGTGATGCCTATGCATCGACAATATAGTTGTTTGATAGTTGTCTATTACAAGGGTTAATACTATCTATTCTAACGTTGTTATCTACCACATTTACTCCATTGGAGGCAGCTAGTCACGACCCATTTTCACAATAGGCCATGAGGGCGCCTGACACCCTTGTCAGGCAAGCCATTTGCGGAAACATTTCTAAACACTTACATTGCTCTTAATTAAAAATAAGTGAAATAAGCACTCAAAGTGGAATTTAAACCAGAAGAACTGAATACTGTAATATGACTACACAACCCACAAATGATTGTCTACCCAAGTGTGTGCCAGAACCTGGTGTCACAAACTACGGGCACTAGTAGAATATACATCCAAAAGAATACCACACTACCCTACTGTCTGGATCCGAATAGACAGAAAATAACAATACAAAAGAAAGACTTCTTCGGCTGCGGATCGACATGGAAGGGAAGCAGCTCACCGTAGAAGTCCCAAGCCTGCTCACGAGTGCGCACCAGAGAAGTAACCGGATCCACCTGCCTCAGACCCTGTACATTTAAGTACAGAAGCGTAGCATGAGTACATAAACAATATGTACCCAGTGAGTATCCCGCCTAATCTCGAAGAAGTAGAGACGAGAGGTCGACTTGATACTCACTAGGGTCAAGATAATGTAATATAATTATGCTATTCTAAGCCTGAAAGTCACCCATATTCAGCAAGTTATAACAAAGAGCAATAATCATGTTCTTGTCCTTATTTCAGTTTCCATTTTTCATTTTCAATTTCTAAGCAAGTTAGGCATGTCATGTTCAAGTGTGTGTGTGTATATATATATCACATATGCAATCACACCGAGGTCGACGGCCCGCTCCAACAGAATTAAAATGTACACTGCCAAGGGTCAAACGGCACGAACCATAGATGCATCTATTCTCACCTAGGCGATCGGCCCGATCCATAAATATCAAGAAAAACGTCAAGAATGCACACGAAGATTCATACATATATCAGGAAGCTCTTACCAAGGCTTAGCAAGTTCATACGTTCCCTTCATATTTCCTTTAAGTCTGTAGCATATCATGAATGATCATAGTGGCAATTTAAACAAGAGATACTTTCAAATTAGGCATGATGTGGGTCCTAAACTACCCATACAATTAATATCATAGTAGCTACGCACGGACTCTCATCACCTAGTACGTACGTAGCCCCCGCATTTAGCAATAATTATTCAGTTATTACACCTATGGGGACAATTCCCTCTTACAAGGTTAGAAAGGAGACTCACCTCGCTCCAAAGCGCGCTCCCAATATCGAGAACAAGCCCAAGCTCTTAATTCGAAGCTGAACGATCACAAACTAGTTAAAATAGGTAAGAACTAGTCAATAAAGGCTTAAAATGTCAAATTCTAACTATTTAAGTAATTTCCCAACCTTTTTCACAATTTTCCTAAATTTCGACCCCAGGCCCACGTGCCCGGATTCCGATATTTTTCGAAGGAAAATGTTCTCTACATCCTAAGGATCAATAATATATAAATTCTAGTCCATTTCATAACAAATTCCATGCTTAAATCTTAATTCTATCGAAACCCTAGGTCTAGCTCTAACCCTTTGATTTTATCTAATTTTTAGTGTTTAATCTACCCAATATACATGTATTTAAACTAATAATGAATTGGAGTAACTTACCTTGAAGTGCTATGTTGAAACCCTCTCTTTGGAAGCCCCCAAATCGCCTAAGTGTGGAGTGCAAAATGAAAAATGGTGTTTGAGTTCGAATTAAATGAAGGCTACTGCCCAGCGAATCCCGCTTCTGCGGTTAGGGGACCGCATCTGCGAAGATGGGGCCGCATCTACGGAACTGGGCAAGAGGGGATTGGACCGCTTCTGCGGTTTGAGGCCCGCATATGCGGAACCGCTTCTGCGGTTACTGGGCCGCTTCTGCGGCTTGGGCCTAAAATAACTGGACCGCATCTGCGGTCTGGGGGTCGCATAGGCGGAACCGCTTCTGCGGTCCCTGGGCCGCTTCTGCGGTTTCCCCCTTGGTCTGCCCTTTTTGCTTCTGCGATGGCCTGACCGCATCTCCGCTTCTGCGGCTCAAGAACCGCAGATGCGGTTATGACAAAAGCAGCAAAATCTTCAGCCCTTCCTAAGTTTTTCTACCTCGCTCGAACCTCGCTCGTTTGACGCTCGGGGCTCCCGAGCCCCGCCCGAACATACCGACAAGTCTGAAATCACGAGGTGGACCTACTCGAACCCTCAGAACTCCGAAAACAATGCTAAATCTCGGAATCACCCCCTAAAACCAAATGAGTCAAACTATTGAATCTTCAAGTTCTTAATTCTCTTCTAACGGGTCAAAATGCCCTTAAACTACTCGGTTTGACACCAAATT
This sequence comes from Nicotiana attenuata, assembly GCF_001879085.1. NCBI lineage: Eukaryota > Viridiplantae > Streptophyta > Magnoliopsida > Solanales > Solanaceae > Nicotiana > Nicotiana attenuata. Next base: position 124,250 of record NW_017670976.1, on the reverse strand, counting down.
TTACGGGCAAGTCTTAAATGACATTACGGACCTGTACCAAGCTTCGGAACCAAAATCCGAGCCCAATACCTAGGGAATCAATGATTACTTAGTTTCTTTAATTCCTTAAAGCTTCAATTAAACAATTTTAGATAATAATTCATTACTCGGGCTAGGGACCTCAGAATTCGATTCCGGACACACGCCCAGGTCCCATATTTTCCCACGGACCCTCAAAAATTGTCAAATCACGAATCTGGGCCCGTTTTCCCAAAATGTTGACCAAAGTCAAACTTGGTCTTTTTAAGAAATCCTAAAGAAGCAAATGGGCATATTTTTTTACTCAAAACCCTTCCAATCCCCGAACCAATCGCCCCCGCAAGTCGTAAATTAGCTAAAGCAAGTACGGGAGGATTTATTTAGGGGAACGGGGTTCTAAAAGGCAAAACGACCGGTCGGGTCGTTACATTCTCCACCTCTTAAACAAACGTTCGTCCTCGAACGGACATTGGAAAGTACCTGGACTGCTTAATAAGTGGGGATATCTGCTCCGCATGTCCTCCTCGGACTCCCAGGTCGCCTCCTCGGCCGGTTGGCCCCTCCACTGGACTCTCACCGCAAAAATCTTCTTGGACCTCAGCTGGCGATCCTGTCTATCAATAATAGCAACTGGCGCCTCCTCATAGCCGAAGTTCTCATCTAGCTGAATGGTGCTGAAGTCCAACACGTGGGATAGGCCGGCATGATACTTCCGAAGCATCGAAACATGAAAGACTGGGTGAACTCCTGATAAACTAGGGGGTAAGGCAAGCTCATAAGCAACCTCCCCAACTCTCCTCAACACCTCAAAGGGGCCAATAAACCTTGGGCTCAACTTTCCCTTCTTCCCGAACCTCATAATGCCCTTCATGGGCGAGACTTTCAAGAGAACCTTCTCGGGTTTCGCCTATGAAAGGCGTCATGAGGTTTGGGAAGAAAGGAAAGTTGAGTCCGAGGTTTGTTGGCCCTTTTGAGATCTTGAGGCGAGTTGGGGAGGTTGCCTATGAGCTTGCCTTACCTCCCAGTTTGGCCGGGGTTCATCCGATATTTCATGTTTCGATGCTCCGGAGGTATCACGGTGATCCGTCTCACGTGTTGGATTTCAGTTCAGTCCAGTTGGACAAGGATCTATCCTATGTTGAGGAGCCAGTGGCTATATTGGACAGGCAGATCAGAAAGTTGAGGTCAAAGAACATAGCTTCAGTGAAGGTTCAGTGGCGGGGTTAGCCGGCCGAGGAGGCGACTTGGGAGACCGAGCGGTATATGCGCAGCCAGTACCCTCATCTTTTCTCTACTTCAGGTATGTTCTCTATGCTCGTTCGAGGACGAACGAATGTTTAAGTGTGGGAGGATGTGACGACCCAGCCGGTCGTCTTAAGAATTTATGCCTCGATCCCCTATTAACTGCTTCCCCTAAGTTCATTTCTACTATTTAGTTTGCCGGGACGTTCGGAGTTGAGTTTCGGAGAGTTTTGGGACACTTAGTCCCTAAATGAGAGCTTAAGTGTTGAAAGGTGATCCGTAGTCGGAACAGTGTGAAGACGACCTCAGAATGGAAATCCGATGGTTCCGTTAGCTCCGTTAGGTGATTTCGGGGTTGGGAGCGTGTTCGGAATGTATTTTGGAAGTCCGTAGCTCATTTAGGCTTGAAATGCCGAAGGTTGAATTTTTGAAGTTTCCAGTCCGATAGTGAATTTTTGATCCGAGGGCCGGAATGGAATTCCGGAAGTTGAAGTAGCTCCGTTGTGTCATTTGGGAGGTGTGTGCAAAATTTTAGGTCATTCGGACGTGTTTTGGTTAGGTTTTTGATCGAAAATGTATTTTTATGGAATTTGAAGTTCTTAGGCTCAAATCCTTGTTTAATTCAAGTTTTCGGCGTTGTTTTAGGTGGTTTAAGGATTGGTACAAGTCTGAATGAGGTATTAGGTGTTATTGATGCTTTTGGTTGAGGTCCCGGGGGCCTCGGGATGATTTCGGGTGGCTAACGGAGAAAATTTTGAAGTGTTGCAGCAGCTGATTCTTCTCTTCTGGTATTTTCGCTTCTGCGGCTTGGGAACCGCAGAAGCGGAACCTCATAAGCGGCCATCCCATCGCAGGAGCGGAATTTAGGCTCCCTCAGCTTTCCGCAGGTGCGAAAGATTTAACCGCAGATGCGGTTACGCACCTGCGAGACTTCTACCGCAGATGCGGCCCTGGGTCATTTGTGAGAAACCGCAGAAGCGGTAAGCATTTCGCAGAAGCGGCCACCGCAGGTGCGGTTTAAGACCGCAGAAGCGGAAATGCCTGTTCTGATATAGAAATTCGAGGGTTTGATTTCATAAGTTAGAAAAACCAAATTGAGCTCGGGTAAGGGTGATTTTCAGAGGGTTTTGAAGAGAAGACTATTGGGTAACGTTTCTTTAATCCCTTCTAGTTATATTTCATCATTTTGTAGTTAAATCCATCATTAAAATTCGAATTTGGGATCAAAATTGGAAGAAATTGGGTAAAACTTCATAGGCTAAACCATTGAGTTTTGAGTGAACATTTGACCTCCGAATTGGGAGATTTTTATATGGTTAGACTAGTGAGAGTACGAGGGTTTTGAAATGTGAAAATTATTCGATTCCGAGACGTTGGCCTGAAGGGCATTTTGGTCTTTTCACCTAATTTCACGCTGTAGCTTTGAATTAAATAGAAAAACCAGTTGGTTGCGATGTTATTTACGATATGTAATTGAATTGAATAGATTTGGGCCCTTTGGAGTCGGATACTCGTGGCAAGGGCGTGATTTCTAGTTGATTTTGGGCCGGTTCGAGGTAAGTGGCTTGTCTAACCTTGTGTGGGGGATCTCTTCCCCTTAGGACATGATATTTGATATTTGAAAGCCTCGTACGTGAGGTGACGAGCGCGTACTTGAGCTAATTGTTGGAGATCCATTTTACTTGAAGTGTTTAAATTGAGTTCTTTTGCCTACCTGTTTATTTTGAATTGTAAGTTTATCCTATGCTAGTTTAGAGAAGCATGTTTTGTTGACTTACTTGCTTAAGTGCTTAAACTGTCTTGTTTGTACTACGTGAAGCATGTCAGGCTAGGATTTCTATTACTTGTTCTGATTTTAGCATTTATCCTAATGTTTTAGGCTATTATTGTGTGATTTAAATTGGGACTACGGGACGGCATCCCGGGAGATCCCCCTGTACTTGTTATGTTCTGAACTGAGGTGCGGGATACCAAGAGATCCCTGGCACATGTAAATGTAAGATTTGAGGATACTAAGAGATCCTTGGGATACCAAGAGATCCCTCGTGTATATGATGAGGATACCAAGAGATTCTCGGGATACCAAGAGATCCCTAGTGTATATGATGAGGATACCAAGAGATCCTCGGGATATTAAGAGATCCCTAGTGTATATGATGAGGATACCAAGAGATCCTCGGGATACCAAGAGATCCCCGGCTATTACTTCCTGCTGTGAGCAGTATTCCTTATATTGTTTTGTTTCTACTTCCTATTACTGTTTCCCTTATTTATCCTGTTTAGATTCTCGCTGTAGACTTTGGCTATGTTGTTTTTCCTTATCCTATCATATATTATGTTTATCTCAGTAGGGCCCTGACCTTCCTCGTCACTACCCAACCGAGGTTAGGCTTGGCACTTACTGAGTACCGTTGTGGTGTACTCATGCCCTTCCTGCGCATGTTTTTCATGTGCAGATCCAGGTACCTCTACTCAAGCGCACTATCCTTGAGGCGAGGCGAATAGGCGATACACGGAGACTTCGAGGTATATTTGCCGCGTCTGCAGACCAGGAGTCTCTATTCTGTTCCAGCCTTAGTACTTAGTTTATTCATTTTCTCTCAGTTGTTTAGATATTCTGGAGTTAGAGCAGTGTACTATGTTTCTGTTAGCCTGTGGTTCCCGTGAGTTTTCGGGTTTTGGGTTGAGATTTTAGACTTCCGCGATTTATTTTTGAGTTGTATATGCTAGGTGGCACTCATTTACCGTTTTCTGCTAGTTTTGCTTAATTGAATTAATTGTTTCCGCAAGTTATACGCATTTCCGCATTGTTAGGCTTACCTAGTTGTAGGAACTAGGTGCCATCACAACATGTTCATGGAGGGTGAACGGGGGGGGGGGGGGGGGGTCGT
>NW_017670976.1:3029-120079 GCF_001879085.1 Nicotiana attenuata | reverse complement strand
GGGGGGGGGGGGGGGGTCGTGATACAGCTGTTTGTTGAGCAGCGTCATAGTTCCCAAAATTGTTTTGATCCATGTCCACATCTTGTTCCTGCGGTGTGCATGTTGTCTTCCTTTAACGAATCACTCCTGCCTGATCCATTTGCAAAAAGGTGTTGACAAAAGCCGATGGCTCTTCAAAAACGGATGGTTTTCCAGCAGATTTCATGGTGCATCCTAGGGGTGTGCATTCGATTTATCGATTCAATTTTGACCCTTATCGATAATTAAATCGAATGTGTAATGGTAGCGCTATGCAGTTGGCCCAGGAGGTACCTGCAGTCAGATAGTATATTAGTATAAACTATGTTGTCATTTTTTAACATGGTAAGTACCTCTAATGCATCGATGTTTATTTCCAGCGGAACCAAGTTGTATGTATTTGCCAATTCCAGTCCATGGAATAGGGCCTTTAATTCTGCATGGATGGTGGTGGCAGTGTCCAAGTTGCCTGCAAAACCTATAATTCAATTTCCATTTGAGTCGCGTATGAGCCCCCTATCAAATGCACATTCCTAATGTATATACACGTAGAATGAGGGGGGGGGGGGGACTTATAAACAAATTGTTTGAATGGTATAGGGTAAACTTAATTGATTTTGATGCCCTAATATATTAAGATGTCCTGTGAAATCATGCAAATAAAAAAGTTTTAATAAATAAAATTTTAGTTGACTTCAAAGTAATAAATATTAAGTAAATAATTAAATGACTTTTTTGTCTAGTGTAAATTCTATTTTAAAAGGGCAAAAAAGATGAACGATATTTCGCTAAGAGCCATCGTGCTTTTAATATAGACGAATGATATTTTGTCGAATGTAAACTCTAGTCTTAGCATACGCTCTTTGTGCGAATATCCAATATTAATATGTAGCTTTTATGAATTACAATAATTTTTTTAAATGATGTAATTCGGTTATAAATAAAAATTAAAAAATATATATGTAATGATGAGTATTGATCTCATTTAGTTAGCTCATTATGAAAAAACCGTGCTCGTTCAAGTCCTCATATGCCTTATTATCATTTTTGAGGATTTCTTTGGCAATATCTTGTAAAAATTATTGCTATTTTGTAGCTTAATACTCGAAACAAATAAGTGATACAAAAATAATTTATTGAAATTCTCCAAAGATTTGTCAAATAACGTAAATTAAAAAAAAATTAAATCTTTTGGTCTTTTAGACATTTGAGAATGTAGATGTTGGCTCTATAGCTCCTAGGAAAAAAAAGTGACAATGTAAAGTCTAAAATGACCAATATTACAACAACAACAACAATAACAACAACAACAACAACAGTGAAATCCCACAAATAGTGTATGGGAGGGTAAAGTGTACGCAGACCTTACCCCTACCTAATGAAGGTAGAGTAAAATGACCAATATTGAGTTAATACTTTGTAATAAATAACTTAATAAATAAAAAATATAGGAACTTATTATTTGTTGGACAAATACAATCAACCTTATTAGATTAAGTTTATATTTTATCAATTTAACTCTCAATACTATATTGTAAGTACTTTTGTTTTTTATTTCTTTTACCATCAATACTATTATGTATACTACAAGTTTTGCAATTACTTATATGATGAATTTATAAAATAATTAAATTGGATTTTCTAACCAATTAGTTGATTCAAAAACTTATTTTGTTAAATTAATTTAAAAAACTTAATTATTCATTCTAAATATTAGAGGAAATAATTTTTCTTCATTAAAATTCTTAATATTAGCTCATCTCAAATTTAATAGTTAACTATAACTATATTATGATCCAATAAGGATTCTATGTTCAAAGGATAAAAATATCTTCACGTAGAGAATTTTGGTTATTTTTAAAACTTTAAATATTAGAAAGATAATTAAACTATAGTGGGTAAAAATATTGACCAACATATGAATATAATAAATTTTAAAATTTAGTTATATTTAACCACTTCATTAGAGTGTAAAAACCCAAATCGTTTAAGTAAAATACTGTGATGACCCAAAGGCTCATCTTGTAATTTAGAATTCGAATCCGGGTTTCGAGGCCTTGAAAACCTTATTTTCATTCTCCTCGATTTGCGTGCACAGTCCGGGCACGTATCCGAAAAGTGTTTATGTGAAATTTAAGGAAAATATTGAATTTGGCCTTTAAAATTGGTTAAAGTTGACTTCGGTCAATATTTTTGGTAAACGGATCCGGACCTGTGATTTGACGGTCCCGTAGGTCCGTAGTAAAATATGGGACTTAAGCATATGCCCGGAATCGAATTTCGAGGTCCTTAGCCCGGGAAAAGAATTTTTAAAGAAAATTGTTTGCTGGAAAATATAAGGACTTTTGGAAATGAAATGGTGTGTGATCTTGTAACGACCCGACCGGTCATTTTGAGCCCTAACGCGCCGTTCAGCAGTTCGAGGCCATGAGCAGCTTCAATTCAGGTATTATGACTTGTACGCGTGGTCGGAATTAAATTTCGGGAAGTTTGGAGTTGACTTGGAGAGGAAATTTTCTTGGTCGTATGTCCTGGTCGGGTTTTGGATGACCCGGGAGCGTTTTGGCGCCTATTGTGGAAGTTAGCATTTTAGAAGAAATTTTATGAGTTTGGGTTGAAGTGCATTTCAGTGTTATCGATGTCTGTTTGGGATTCCGAGTCAGGGAGTAGCTCCGTATGGTGATTCTGGAGTTGGTAGCGCGATCGAAAGTGAATTCGAAGGTCCGTGGGTCATTTTGGAGTCATTTGGCTAAAGATAGAAATTTGAAGGTTTTTGAGAAGTTTGACCGGAAGTGGACTTTTTGATATTGGGGTCGGAATCCGATTCCGGAAGTTGGAGTAGGTCCGTAATATCGAATATGACTTGTGCGCGAAATTTGAAGTCAATCGGACTTGATTTGATAGGCTTAAACATCGAAAGTAGAAGTTTGAAATTCTAAAGTTCATAAAGCTTGGATTGGAGGCCGATTCGTGGTTTTAGCGTTGTTTGATATGATTTGAGGCTTCGAGCAAGTCCGTAATCTGTTTTGGGATTGGTTGGTATGATTTGTTGGGGTCCCGGGGGCCTCGGGTGGATTCCGGGTGGTTAATGAATCGAATTTGGGTAAAAAGCTGCTACTGATTTGCTGGTATCTGGTTTCCTTCTTCGCGAACGCGAAGGGAGTCCCACGTTCGCGAAGAGGAAAGTGGGAGGCTGCTGGATTTGGCCTTCGCGAACGCGTAGAGGAACTCGCGAACGCGAAGGGGTGGGTTGAGCTACTACGCGAACGCGGGGGAAAGATCGCGAACGCGTAGAAGGAAAAGTTGGGCCTGAGGTCATTGGCCTACGCGAACGCGAGGCCTGGTATGCGAACGCGAAGGGGCTGGGTAACTGGCCTTCGCGAACACGAGCAACAGGCCGCGAACGCAAAGAAGGGCGGATCTGGGCTGGGCAGAATGTTTAAAATCGGGGTTTGAGTTCATTTCATCCATTTTTCTCTTGGCTTGGGCGGTTTTTGGAGCTTTTGAAGAGGGGGTTCCGTCAATCATCATGAGGCAAGTAATTTATGCTAGTTTTAAGTTACGCAATGATTCAATACAAATTTGGACATGGAAATTGGTACAAATATTGGAGTTTGAGGAAGACCTAGAAAATTAGTATTCTTGGATTTTGACCACGATTTTGGGTATGAAATTAAGAGAAAATTATATATTGGAGTTCGCGAGGCTATGGGTAAACTTATTCTTCGAAAATTTTGGAAACCCGGGCACGTGGGCCCGAGGGCGTTTTCGTCAACTTTTCGATCGGGGTTAGGAATTGTTATAAATTGGATTAATATGAGTAGTTTATCATATATTAATAGATTTGCATAACTATTGGCTAGTTTTGGAGCGCTGTGCATCAATTTAAGTTTTCGGAAGGGCGTGGAATGCCGGTTATGGATCTTTGGAGCGAGGTGAGTCTCCTTTCTAACCTTGTAAGAGGGAATTGTCCCCATAGGTGAATTAATTGGTTATGTGCTCCTATTTGTGGGGGCTACGTACGCATGAGGTGACGAGAGTCCGTGCGTAGCTACTATTATGTTATTGTCTGGGTAGTCTAGGATCCAAAAGCATGCTGTACTTGGAATACTTGTAATGTTATTGACATTTTGAATTGCTGAAATCCTATCGAATTGGTAAATAAATTTCTAAGAGAATTAAACTTTATTCCTTAAATCACTAAAAGAGAAATGGCTTCTAATGGGATGAATATTCCCCGTAAAATTCTTAGTTTGCTGTTGAGCATGTGTTTCTATGTGTACCTGCGTCGCATGTTGTCACGACCTCAAACCGGACCCGGTCGTGATGGCGCCTCTCGTGAAGACAAGGCCAGCCGACACAATTCCCCAAGTCAACCATTTTCCACTAAAAGTTGTTTTTATACCATTTATAACCCGTTAATCTCATAATGAACATTTAAAACAAAAATTTGCAGAATAATTATACAAGCCCGACATCGGGGTGTCACTAGTCATGAACATCTACCAAGGTCTGAATACAACAAAAACACATGTACTAAGTACAGAAATGAAAATGAGAGGAAGGAAGCGGTGCTACGAACGTCGTACAACCACCTTGCTAACTCTGATGACCCCGCGTCTGAGCAACCAACACCCGCTACCGGGTTCCGAAATACCTGAATCTGCACACGAGGTGCAGGGAGTAATATGAGTACTCCAACCCAGTAAGTAATAAGAGTAAATAAAGACTGAGCAGTAGGAAACAATGAATTTCACATTTATGTTAAACTCAATAAGCACACCGGCTGCTAAATCAGAATACGAGTCAATCGCCTCTTTTAAAATCCAGCTTTTGGTAAAAATCACTTAAAATGTCTTCCGACAGATTCAGTAGGGGTTCAATATCATTTTTAATAAAAACTGGAAAAAAACCATAATAGGCCCCTCGGGCAAAACATATTTCGTAAACAGCCCCTCGGGCAAAACAGGAGTCATAAACACCTCCTAACAAGAAAATCTCCGTGGAAATAACAAAGGCCAAATCAGTGATTAAGTTCTGAACATCTCATAAACCCCAGCTTAAATGAAAGTCGTTTAAAAACATTTATCTAACATTTTCGACAGAGACTCAGTATAAAGATGAGTGAAAACAGTCATTAAATCAACATATTCGATAGAAACTCACTCTAAAGAGAAGTGAAAATCAATAAGTTCATAATCAAGCCCCTCAGGCAAACATCACTCATGTGCATGTATATATCTATCGCCTCTCGGGCTAGCCTCTCAGTCACTCGTGACTCAACTCCTACCAATCAGCGCTCACACTCAGCACTCACGCTCAATAGGTAACATATAGTAACCGCTGCGGCGTATAGCCCGATCCATATATCGCTGCGACGTGCAGCCCGATCTATATATATAGTCGACTGTGCTCACTGGGGGTGTGCAGACTCCGGAGGGGCTCCTACAGCCCAAGCGCTATATCGCTGCGGCGTGTAGCCCGATCCAACATATCGCTGCGGCATGCAGCCCGATCCATATACATATCGCTGCAGCGTGCAGCCCGATCCATATACATATATATAAATATATTGTTGCGACGTACAGCCCGATCCATATATATATAATCCTCACAATTAGGCCATCGACCCCTCTCAGTCATTAACCTCACAATCAGACTCTCGGTCTATCTCAGTCATCAACCTCACGATCACTCGGACCACCAGTAAAATAGGGAACTCAGCCCAAACAGTTTTCACATTTTTAAGAAATAAAGTGATAAAGCCAGATTTAAACAATAAACAGGTAAAACATGACTGAGGATATGCTTTCAAAACAAATAGAGTGAGGAAAATTAGTGAAAGTGCCCCTAAGGGTCTCAGCCGGTCGACACTAGGCCCCAAACATGGCATACAGCCCAAACTGTAATATAATTCTCTAGAACATGGAATATCATAAGATTTCAAATCAAATAAGCGACTTAACAGTCGTACGGGACGGACCAAGTCACAATCCCCAACGGTGCACAACTCCACGCTCGTCATCTTGCGTGTTCGTCACCTCAAAGTAACACAACGATGTGTAATCCGGGGTTTCAAACCTTCAGGACAGTATTTACAATCATTACTTACCTCGATCCGGTCCAAACTCTAGCCCGCGATGCCTCACCCGCACGAATCGACCTCCGGATGCTCCAAATCTAGCCACAATCAGTACATAATCGTGAAAATATGCTAAGGGAACGAAGCCCAAGCGAAAACAATCAAAAAATACCAAAAATCCCGAAATTAGCAAAACCCAAGCCCCGGGCCCACTCCTCGAAACTCAGAAATTTTTACATCATTAGATTCCTTATCTCCCCACGAGTTCATACATATCAAAAGTTCTCAAATCCGACCCCAAATGGTCCTTCAAATCCAAATTCAAAAGTCCAAAATCCCAAGCCCTAGTTTCTTCCATTTTTAGCTTAAATTCCATGATTTTCTAGGTAGATTTCACAATAGAATCAAGTTTAAAGTCCAAAATTCTTACCTCCAAACGTTTCCCCTTGAATCCCTCTTCAATCTCCTTCAAAAAGCTCTCAAAACGACCAACTATGGAGGAAAATAGACCCACATTCGCGGACAAGACGAGTTTAAAACATTTCTGCCCAGGCACTTATTCCTTCATCGCGATCGCGGGAGAATCTTCGCGATCGCGAAGCACAAAACTCAGCTCCCTCAATTTAACTCTACGCGAACACGATAACTCTTACGCGAACGCGATGCCTGGCGACTTAACTCTATGCGATCGCGGACATCCTTACGCGTTTGCGATGCACAAATATCCAACCAAGACTCAGGTCCATTTAACCCTATGCGAACACGACTCCCCTCCCGCGTTCGCGATGAATGCCTTTCCCATACTACGCAATCGCTAGCCTCTCTTCGTGAATGCGAAGAACAACTTGAAAGACTCCTCCATTCCTTCTATGCGATCGCGATACACCCTACGCGATCGCGAAGGGCAAATTCTCTGCAACCTGAACCTGCAACTTTCTGCTATCTTTTAAGGCACCAAATGGTCCGATTGACCATCCGAAACTCACCCGAGGCCCCCAGGACCTCAACCAAAGGCACCAACCCATCCTAAAACCTCATCAAACTTCGTCCAATCATCAAACACTCAACACANNNCCTGAAAACCAAAACCAACGATTTACATAAGTCATAATACACCACACGGGGCAAGTCATGCCCGAGAACTGGCGAGCAAAGTGCAAAAGCTCAAAACGACCGGTCGGGTCGTTACATCCTCCCCCACTTAAACATACGTTCGTCCTCGAACGTGCCTAGAGTTGTTCTAAAAGCCAACCAATCGCTGAATAACCTCACCATGCACATACCTGGGGGTGATCCCACATCACCCTATCTCACATAGGTTCGATTACACAATACAACTGAAATTTCACAATCCATCCTAGTCCACAAACCACAGAACCACATTTCTATTTCTAAAATCCTCGATACGATCATAATCTCACATTTATACTATGAATAAGTCCCAACAAGCTGTAACAAACCATATCTGCTATCTCAGGTGCAATCACATGATATACCACATAACTCATACACTTGTAGCGGTAACTTCTAATCACAACAGCTGCACACAACAACCGAATATCGATAGAGATCCTCTTATCAACTAAAGTCTCATTCCAACACTTTCATATATTTCCATGGATAAATGAAACACGCAGTAAGCCATAACCATTTCCCAGATACCATTCATGAAGCCACTTCTCCTTAGGCAAAGACCATAGCAAATTTCTGAGCCGAACCTCGGTATTAACCTTCCAACATGCTGAAATCGAATCTATTTGTATTCATTAAAGACCTCGACGATCTCATCTAATCCAACACAATTACTCTGGTGACCTAACACATCAATACAGGCTAAAGCCGCAACTTGTGCAATTCGGGCACTAATAAGAAACAATCCGAGCATACTCCAATCATGAAAATGACTCAATGAAAGAGCTGTACCGCAAGCTTACTAGTGCCACCACAATACAAGGCTGAGAACCCGTCTCACATCATAGGAACAGAACACACGAATCTAACCCACAAGGTTGTACCCGATGCGCTATCCACCAAGCAATATCTAATCACTCTTCCCGCTCAAATTCCACCATGAAACCCCATAGAACCACACCTTAAGTGCCTATAACCAACAAATCATAACGCCTCGCAACATAGAAAGGTAACTCATAGATCTCCCCAGATCACTGATAAGCTCAATAACAATCTAATTAACACATCCCTCACCAATAGCGACTCGAAGTCAATAAAGTCATCTCGATGTAGAACACGCATCCAAATAGGTCTACCAATGAACCACACATCAACCCTAGCCACACACAACAGATAAATAACCCTCCGAAGGTTCATAATAACTGAATCATGGCACATGCTATCATATGACTATTTACCCACATCCTTGCCGTCCACAACCACGAGCTAACCTATATATGAGAACTCCTAGTCTCCAACTCCATATAGCACACGTATCACCATATGCGATCCCAATTCCACCGTCCGAGTATACAACACACCTCAAATACCCAATCATCCATGAGAGGTACTACTATAATTCTTCTGTGCCACAATACTACCGAAGTACCATCAAATTAATCACATTGCCCTTTTTCTGAACATATACTCTCATCAAATCACCCCAATTAGCAATACCATTTTCTTAATCATCTGAAGATCATTTCCCTAATCATCTGAAGGTCATTTCTCTATTTATCTGAAGCTGCCCGCTGCCTAAGAGTTTTATGACCTTCCGTTCAGGACTGAACTGTAACCTTGCACACGCAAATCTCAATCCTCCACAACATAACGCATATACCATACCATCCTAGGATAACATGAGAACTTTATCTCCCTTCCGAGCCACAAACATCTACGTACTCAACTAGTCAAGAACTTCCCATTGATCCCACCTAGAATAAAATCATTACACATCCCATGCTCTTCACGCCAGCGGAAAATATACTTCTCTAGCTGTGGTAGAAACCATCAATAACTCTCCTGATTCCTTTTGTACAAAACTAAACCGTCGGGTCTGAATCTTTCTAACTCAACCAACTACGCAGGCCACTATCACCCAAGAGCATTACCGTGAAACACTTGTAGAACTCATTACCTCGCAAACATCCAAAGAGCTAATCATATCCTTGCTATACTGGTTCAGCATACTACCAAACTATCCCATCTATCCGAGTTTCCTTCTGATTTACCTTTAACCTGATACTGCTTCTTGCTATAACATCGCAATTCTTCAACCCAGACTCACCACACGAGACCCAAACATGATACCACACAGTCTAAGGCTCACAACCCGCTGAATTCTCTTTCAAATATTCCCAAGAGCACCATATTCAGGATACCTACCCTGAAAAGACTTCCAGCGAATCTGAAGACATTACTTCCCTAATAGCGATGTATAGAATCCCATACTTGATATAGAAATGACTCAAGTCTTGACACCCTCCAAATGCGAAACCTCAGTTTCTAGCCAAATTATACACCTGAAAATTTCCAATTGTTATGTGTAGAATCTTGATCACATTAGAACCATTCTCGAGAGTCATTCACTCTATTCAAACTGCAATTAGCCTGATCAAACGAATAGAACGACCCGTGCCTCATTAGCACTCTGACACCGCAGAATGTAACCTCATCCTAGAACAACCAAGCCACTTCCAGCTCTATGCACCGAGCATCCATTACCAACAACAACTCAAGACATTCCGTGATTCTCATACACCTATAAAGCATGACATAACCTTTGTCAAAATTTTCCTTTACTCGAGACATCCTCGGTCTCAATCTCCGTAAGCCATAACTGATTCACCAGCACGCCTCAAACTGGAACCAACATAGCACATAACCATGCAATCAGCTAATCAATAACAACTCCCCCACTTGGCTCGAAGCCATAGATCAAAATACACACCATAACTCATAACGCATATACTTTATTGCTTCCATAATACCATAGTGAGATTAACTCAATCCTTCATAAGCTCGTGGAACACAAACCATCTGGTACTTCATATCTTCTGCACATCTCGCATTTACTCTCGTAACAATTAAACCCATTCTCTTAAGCGACCCAAATTAAATTCACACATATATTTCACTTGTAAATGGGATTTTCTAACAGACAACATAAAGATCACACAACTCCAGAACACTTCGCAGGAGATAACCCACCTGTTTCGCCTTAAACTAACATTTATGCATACCTTCCACCATCATAACCATTACGCAGTCACTTAGTCTTCCTGAGTCTGGACTCATACCGCAACATGAAATTCACTCCTAACTAGGAGACATGAAAAGATTCTTCACACGCCCATAACTCGGGATAGAACTCGAATCAAGACGAAAATTAAGCACCTAATAGATCTTCCATCCTCCAGCAGACCCTTCTCGTCGCTACTAAATCATATGAATACATCTCGCAGTCACATCACCCTCATCACGTACTATCCAGTCATTACTTCCCTTAATAGGGGCACAACAGAACACATAGACACAGAGACACGTGGTCACACAATCAGCACCTCGGTGCTAAGCTATAGGCAAAAATCCAGCCTCGAGCCCTCCAGGTTGGCCCAACATCAGTACATAGAGATCACATCTCGCCCCTCAATTAGGGAATCATAAGCCATCGATGCACATCTGGTACTGAGCACTCGTTCGCGCATACGAATGTGTGGAAGGAGTTCAAAGAGTTATATTTCAAGCTGAATCAAAGACGCACGATAAGAATTTCAAGAATATGGAGTTTTCCTAAAGGTTCTGCAGCCTCTCGAGGATGAATACAAACGTCTCCGTACCGATCCGTGAGACTCTACTAAACCTACTCATGACCGTGAGACCTATGTAACCTAGGCTCTGATACCAACTTGTCACGACCCCAAACCGGACCCAGTCGTGATGGCGCCTCTCGTGAAGACAAGGCCAGCCGACACAATTCCCCAAGTCAACCATTTTCCACTAAAAGTTGTTTCTATACCATTTACAACCCGTTAATCTCATAATGAACATTTAAAAGAGAAATTTGCGAAATAATTACACAAGCTCGACATCGGGGTGTCACTAGTCATGAGCATCTACTAAGGTCTGAATACAAAAAAAACGGTAAAATGTACTAAGTACAGAAATGAAAATGAGAGGAAGGAAGTGGTGCTGCGAACGTCGTACAGCCACCTTGCTAACTCTGATGACTCCGCATCTGAGCAACCAACACCCGCTACCGGGTTTCGAAATACCTGAATCTGCACACGAGGTGCAGGGGGTAATGTGAGTACTCCAACCCAGTAAGTAATAAGAGTAAATAAAGACTGAGCAGTAGGAAACAATGAATTCCACATTATGTTAAACTCAATAAGCACAGCGGCTGCTAAACAAGAATACGAGTCAATCGCCTCTTTTAAAATCCAGCTTTTGGTAAAAATCACTTAAAATGTCTTCCGACAGATTCAGTAGGGGTTCAATACCATTTTTAATAAAAGAGCTGGAAAAAAAAACCATAATCGGCCCCTCGGGCAAAACATATTTCGTAAACAGCCCCTCGGGCAAAACAGGAGTCATAAACACCTCCTAACAAGAAAATCTCCGTGGAAATAACAAAGGCCAAATCAGTGATTAAGTTCTGAACATCTCATAAACCCCAGCTTAAATGAAAGTCGTTTAAAAACATTTATCTAACATTTTCGACAGAGACTCAGTATAAAGATGAGTGAAAACAGTCATTAAATCAACATATTCGATAGAAACTCACTCTAAAGAGAAGTGAAAATCAATAAGTTCATAATCAAGCCCCTCAGCCAAACATCACTCATGTGCATGTATATATCTATCGCCCCTCGGGCTAACCTCTCAGTCACTCGTGACTCAACTCCTACCAATCAGCGCTCACACTCAGCACTCACGCTCAATAGGTACCATATAGTAACCGCTACGGCGTACAGCCCGATCCATATATCACTGCGGCGTGTGGCCCGATCCATATATATAGTCGACTGCGCTCACTGGGGGTGTGCAGACTCCGGAGGGGCTCCTACAGCCCAAGCGCTATATCGCTGCAGCGTGCAGCCCGATCCATATACATATATATAAATATATTGTTGCGGTGTGCAGCCTGATCCATATATATATAATCCTCACAATCAGGCCCTCGGCCCCTCTCAGTCATTAACCTCACAATCAGACTCTCGGTCTATCTCAGTCATCAACCTCACGATCATTCGGACCACCAGCAAAATAGGGAACTCAGCCGAACAGTTTTCACATATTTAACAAATAACGTGATAAAGCTAGATTTAAACAATAAACAGGTAAAACATGACTGAGGATATGCTTTCAAAACAAATAGAGTGAGGAAAATTAGTGAAAGTGCCCCTAAGGGTCTCAGCAGGTCGGCACAAGTCCCCAAACATGGCATACAACCCAAACTATAATATAATTCTCTAGAACATGGAATATCATAAGATTTCAAATCAAATAAGCGACTTAACAGTTGTACGGGACGGACCAAGTCACAATCCCCAACGGTGCACAACTCCACGCTCGTCATCTAGTGTGTTCGTCACCTCAAAGTAACACAACGATGTGTAATCCGGTGTTTCAAACCTTCAGGACAGTATTTACAATTATTACTTACCTCGATCCGGTCCAAACTCTAGCCCGTGATGCCTCGCCCGCATCAATCGACCTTCGGATGCTCCAAATCTAGCCACAATCAGTACATAATCATTAAAATATGCTAAGGGAACGAAGCCCAAGCGAAAACAATCAAAAAATACCAAAAATCCCGAAATTAGCAAAACTCGAGCCCCGGGCCCACTTCTCGAAACTCAGAAATTTTTACATCATTAGATTCCTTATCTCGCCACGAGTTCATGCATATCAAAAGTTCTCAAATCCGACCCCAAATGGTCCTTCAAATCCAAATTCAAAAGTCCAAAATCCCAAGCCCTAGTTTCTTCCATTTTTAGCTTAAATTCCATGATTTTCTAGGTAGATTTCACATTAGAATCAAGTTTTAAGTCCAAAATTCTTACCTCCAAACGTTTCCCCTTGTATCCCTCTTTAATCTCCTTCAAAAAGCTCTCAAAACGACCAACTATGGAGGAAAATAGACCCACATTCGCGGACAAGACGAGTTTAAAACATTTCTGCCCAGGCACTTATTCCTTCATCGCGATCGCGGGAGAACCTTCGCGATCGCGAAGCACAAAACTCAGCTCCCTCAATTTAACTCTACGTGAACGCGATAACTCTTACGCGAACGTGATGCCTGGCGACTTAACTCTACGCGATCGCGGACACCCTTACGCGTTCGTGATGCACAAATATCCAACCAAGACTCAGGTCCATTTAACCCTATGCGAACGCGACTCCTCTCCCGCGTTCGCGATGAATGCCTTTCCCATACTACGCAATCGCTAGCCTCTCTTCGTGAATGCGAAGAACAACTTGAAAGACTCCTCCATTCCTTCTATGCGATCGCGATACACCCTACGCGATCGCGAAGGGCAAATTCTCTGCAACCTGAACCTGCAACTTTCTGCTATCTTTTAAGGCACCAAATGGTCCGATTGACCATCCGAAACTCACCCGAGGCCCCCAGGACCTCAACCAAAGGCACCAACCCATCCTAAAACCTTATTCAAACTTGTTCCAATCATCAAAACACCTCAAACAACATTAAATTACCCAAAACACATCGGATTCAAGCCTATGTTTCTAAAATCTTCCGAAATACGCTTTTGATCAAAAACCCAACCAAAACACGTCCGAATGACCTGAAATTTTACACACACTTCCCAAATGACACCACGAAGCTACTGCAACTCTCGGAATTTCATTCCGACCACTATATCAAAATCTCACCTATCAACCGGAAAACGCTGAAATCTCAATTTCGCCAATTCAAGCCTAGACCTTCCACGGACTTCCAAAATGCATTCCGACCACGCTCCTAAGTCCCAAATCACCCAACGGAGCTAACCAAATCATAAAAATTCCGATCCGAGATCCTATACAAACAAGTCAAATCTTGGTCAAACCTTTCAAATTTCAAGCTTCGAACTGAGAACTGTTCTTCCAAATTCATTCCGTTTAACCTGAAAACCAAAACCAACGATTTACATAAGTCATAATACACCACACGGGGCAAGTCATGCCCGAGAACTGGCGAGCAAAGTGCAAAAGCTCAAAACGACCGGTCGGGTCGTTACATCCTCCCCCACTTAAACATACGTTCGTCCTCGAACGTGCCTAGAGTTGTTCTAAAAGCCAACCAATCGCTGAATAACCTCACCATGCACATACCTGGGGGTGATCCCACATCACCCTATCTCACATAGGTTCGATTACACAATACAACTGAAATTTCACAATCCATCCTAGTCCACAAACCACAGAACCACATTTCTATTTCTAAAATCCTCGATACGATCATAATCTCACATTTATACTATGAATAAGTCCCAACAAGCTGTAACAAACCATATCTGCTATCTCAGGTGCAATCACATGATATACCACATAACTCATACACTTGTAGCGGTAACTTCTAATCACAACAGCTGCACACAACAACCGAATATCGATAGAGATCCTCTTATCAACTAAAGTCTCATTCCAACACTTTCATATATTTCCATGGATAAATGAAACACGCAGTAAGCCATAACCATTTCCCAGATACCATTCATGAAGCCACTTCTCCTTAGGCAAAGACCATAGCAAATTTCTGAGCCGAACCTCGGTATTAACCTTCCAACATGCTGAAATCGAATCTATTTGTATTCATTAAAGACCTCGACGATCTCATCTAATCCAACACAATTACTCTGGTGACCTAACACATCAATACAGGCTAAAGCCGCAACTTGTGCAATTCGGGCACTAATAAGAAACAATCCGAGCATACTCCAATCATGAAAATGACTCAATGAAAGAGCTGTACCGCAAGCTTACTAGTGCCACCACAATACAAGGCTGAGAACCCGTCTCACATCATAGGAACAGAACACACGAAATCTAAACCCACAAGGTTGTACCCCGATGCGCTATCCACCAAGCAATATCTAATCACTCTTCCCGCTCAAAATTCCACCCATGAAAACCCCCCATACGAAACCACCAACCCTTTAAAGTCGTCCTAACTAAACCAAACCAAAATCCAATAAACGCTCGCAACATAGAAAGTAAANAGATGAAGAAGGATACGACCTAACTTTGAATTGGAAGGATGTTGTCGCGCACTTAATTGATGTCCACGAGAGGTGAATGGACTTGTGCAGCTAGAGAGTGAGCTGGGACTCAGGATGGGTCGTTAATGTCGTGGTGATTGCGCCCCGCGTAGAAGCGTTGGACGACGTCGACACGTAGATTCCACAGGCGGGATATCTCCAGTGAGCAGGACGACAGTTGCATGGTTGGCAAAGCTTCTGAAAAGGGGTTCTATTGGCTATACAGCAAGGAGATCGGTCGTGTAAATATGGTTGAGGATTCAGAATATAACAAGAGAGTTTTACAGAAAAGATTCCGAGAATTTTTGCGGTTGATTGCGTAAAGTTATATCAATAAGAAATCAAGGATCCTGGTGAAGTCCGGAGTTGTGTAATAATGACTTCAAGCTAAGTGGGAGAGTCCCACCGCCTATGACTAGGGTTGCATGGTTAACTACTTGCGAGGTTTCTGGTTATTAGCATATTGATGGGTCATTCCAGCTACGGAAAGGACATAAGCGGTGATTTGAGCAAAGGAATTGTTAAAGGTGTGCTACGGTTGGCCTTATTGGCCTATGTTCGGACTTGGAGAAGGATTCAGGATTTATGCCTTGTATAGATGTGGGTTTCAAGGGAGATGATTCTGCCGGGTGCTTCGCCGAGGGGGTATTTATGTGCTAGAAGATTTATGGAATTGATTATATTCGGGGCCAAGTCAGAGCGGGTGGCTCTCAGCAACGGTCCTAGTGGGCTCAAAAGGGCAAGCGTGGTGTTTAATGATTGTAAGCCTATAGGTACGGTTAAGAATCAAGCTTGGTAGCAGCTTATGAGAGGGGGTACAGGATGTTCTATGATGTTTTGACTTGCAGTGTAGCATTTGGGAGGTATGAAATGGTTCGGGGTATTTGAGACAGCATGGTCTCGTGATTCAAGGTCACTCAGGATGAGTGCGGATGCAGTATGCTATGTATTGTATGGAGTTATTATTATTTCTAAGGCAATCAAGGATAAACTGAAAGAAGATAGATTGATTAGCCATAGTTGAATTGGCATATTGATGGCAGTGATCAGTTCCTTCAGCGCGATCAAGTTATGCAAGTGATTTGTGGCGGTATGTGTGAGGCTTGTCGGCTGCCGTAATTGATGTTATTCAGAAGTATTCTACTGTTATGGCCTGTTAAGTGTAGGCGGATTCTGGAAGGGCTATTGTGGCTTAGACCACTACATGGAGATTTGCATATTCTACGGTTATGAGGATTCACCTATGTGTTGCTATGGTTCTCCTGAAGTGAGTTAAGTGAAGGGTTTTTATACGATGAAGTGTTAATTCGTTAGTAGTTCCGGGGCTGTGATGGGAATCGTGTTCTATTGAATATTGACATGTTGGGTGCAGTGAGTGGTATGGAATTTGAAGCAAGGATCAAGGTTGCAGTTCGGTGTTAACAAGGGTGTCACAAGCTCGGATGAGCAGGAAAGTAGTTCGATGTTTAAAGTAAGTTGGTATTGCCTTCAGCGTCATCGGAGATCGGTGTTTTGTGAAAAAGGCTTTGCATCCTGGATACGGATTCTTGATCGCTTTTTGGCGTTAGTGCGGCTAGTGGTCCGGATGTACAGACCTGTTATCTGTTACGGAAGGTTGTGGGAGCGTACCCCACGGGAAGGCTGTATAAGTGTGGCATGTAGTCACTTGATTGATTGAAGAGTTAAACCAAGTATGAAGATTGTGGTGATATCATCGATTTGGGAATTGATGCCTGGAGGGCACTTGATCTATTGAGTTGTGGACTGCGGATGATTTCTCCGGCTATGATGGTTGTTCTTATGTGTTATGAGGGAAAGGAGAGTCCTTATAGACATTTGAAAGGTCATTAGCCTAGTTCAGGTGATCGGAATTAGCTTGGGGTTTGTGGATGGATTTAAGTGTGAAGATGGGTTTTATATCAGGCCAGGCGTGTTCATTTCATTAATGCGCTCCTTATGGAGGAGTAGTCTGGATGTTATTCCGTCGTCAGTTATTTCATGTAATGACACATTGCGCCATGTGAGTTGTGAGACGGCTTGGGAAATGGCTTATGTGTTGAGATTTCCGCGTGGAGATGATGTTATGTGAGCAGAATGGCTCTTGAGGTTCAGATCGTATATCGCACCCTAGTTGTACTTGAGTTTTGTAGACTATGGCACTATATGTCTCCCCAGGGATGGTATTATGCACTTAGCGTGATGGTGACCGATATTCAGCAATTTGTTGTAATGAGTAATTTAGCTCGATGTATATTTCCTTAAGTGAAATCTATGTGTGGATCGGGTGGCACGCTGCCATGGGTACGTTATTTGGATCGGGTTGCACGCTGCAACAGTGGGATGTTGAGTACAGTTTCCCCGTGTCTGTTTAATTATGTTGCTCGCGTCACATGCATGATTCGCGAGCGGGGTAATTTGACTTCCTTTTCGAAGTTCGTTTTCCTATTGTATCGCATTCGAATTGGTAGCCTATTGGCACGTTGTGGTATCATGTGTGACCTTTGACCAAGTCCGGGGTGGCTGTTTCCTGAGTAGTTCGTACTGGGTGAGACGAGATCATTGGACTTAGGATCAGTGCAATCTGAATATGTGAAGTATATTAAAGACTAAAGGCCATTATTTGGTTCGGGAAGAGGTGATGGTTCTTGGCAGGGTATAGAACCTATGAATCGTTGATTCAGCAGTTGGTTATGAATTTCTACACATCCCTTACGTCGTGGCAGCATTGCGAGAGTTGGAACAGGACTTATATATGTCATGGGATGCATTGTGAGCATCAGATTCGAGAAATGTCGACTATTATGATCAGAGAGTGTTATTATGGTCTTGTGAATGATGGGGTGCATGGTGTGAAATCAGCAAGGGTATGCAGTCATGTTCTGGTACAACGTGTGGTGATTGATACGGTGAGCGTATGTTGAAAGCAGGCTTGGCAGAGAATTTCGGATGTTGAACTGGACTCCAAGGCTTGTTTGCCTAAATGAAAGAGGTTATCTTTAGATTTGATCGAGCTGATGTGCCCAACTAAGTTGTGGTAGCATGGGATAGGTGCACGAGCTATTAAGCAGTGATTCCAGACAACCCCAGCACAGTTCCTAGCACGTTCGAGGATGAACGTATGTTTAAGTGGGAGAGGATGTAACAACCCGACCGGTCGATTTGAGCCCTAACGCACCGTTCAGCAGTTCGAGGCCATGAGCAGCTTCAATTCAGGCATTATGACTTGTACGCGTGGTCGGAATTAAATTTCGGGAAGTTTGGAGTTGACTTGGAGAGGAAATTCTCATTTCAGAAGTTTTAAGTTGAAAGAATTAGCTAAGGTTGGATTTTTGAGTAAACGACCTCGGAATCAGGATTCGAATGTTCCAACAGTTTTGAATGATAATTTCGGACTTGGGCGTATGTCCGGGTCGGGTTTTGGATGACCCGGGAGCGTTTTGGCGCCTATTGTGGAAGTTAGCATTTTAGAAGAAATTTTTATGAGTTTGGGTTGAAGTGCATTTCAGTGTTATCGATGTCCGTTTGGGATTCCGATTTAGGGAGTAGCTTCGTATGGTGATTCTGGAGTTGGGAGCGCGATCGGAAGTGAATTCGGAGGTCCGTGGGTCATTTTGGAGTCATTTGGCTAAAGATAGAAATTTGAAGGTTTTTGAGAAGTTTGACCGGAAGTGGACTTTTTGATATCGGGGTCGGAATCCGATTCCGGAAGTTGGAATAGGTCCGTAATATCGAATATGACTTGTGCGCAAAATTTAAAGTCAATCGGACTTGATTTGATAGGCTTAAACATCGAAAGTAGAAGTTTGAAATTCTAAAGTTCGTGGTTAACGGATCGAATTTGGGTAAAAAGCTGCTGCTGATTTGCTGGTATCTGGTTTCCTTCTTCGCGAACGCGAAGGGAGTCCCGCGTTCGTGAAGAGGAAAGTGGGAGGCTGCTGGATTTGGCCTTCGCGAACGCGTAGAGGAACTCGCGAACGTGAAGGGGTGGGTTGAGCTACTACGCGAACGCGGGGGAGAGATCGCGAACGCGTAGAAGGAAAAGCTGGGCCTGAGGTTATTGGCCTACGCGAACGTGAGGCCTGGTATGCGAACGCACTGGGTAACTGGCCTTCGCGAACACGAGCAACAGGCCGCGAACACGAAGAAGGGCGGATCTGGGCTGGGCAGAATGTTTAAAATCGGGGTTTGAGTTCATTTCATCCATTTTTCTCTTGGCTTGAGCGATTTTTGGAGCTTTTGAAGAGGGGGTTCCGTCATTCATCATGAGGTAAGTAATTTATGCTAGTTTTAAGTTAAGCACATGATTCAATACAAATTTGGACATGGAAATTGGTAGAAATATTGGGGTTTGAGGAAGACCTAGAAAATTAGTATTCTTGGATTTTGACCACGATTTTGGGTATGGAATTAAGAGAAAATTATATATTTGAGTTCGCGAGGCTATGGGTAAACTTATTCTTCGAAAATTTTGGAAACCCTGGCATGTGGGCCCGAGGGCGTTTTCGTCAACTTTCCGATCGGGATTAGGAGTTTTTATAAATTGAATTAATATGAGTAGTTTATCGTATATTAATGGATTTGCATAACTATTGGCTAGTTTTGGAGTGTTGTGCATCAATTTAAGTTTTCGGAAGGGCGTGGAATGCCGGTTATGGATCTTCGGAGCGAGGTGAGTCTCCTTTCTAACCTTGTAAGAGGGAATTGTCCCCATAGGTGAATTTATTGGTTATGTGCTCCTATTTGTGGGGGCTACGTACGCACGACTTGACGAGAGTCCGTGCGTAACTACTATTATGTTATTGTCCGGGTAGTCTAGGATCCAAAAGCATGATGTACTTGGAATACTTGTAATGTTATTGACAGTTTGAATTGCTGAAATTCTATCGAATTGGTAAATAAATTTGTAAGAGAATTAAACTTTATTCCTTAAATCATTAAAAGAGAAATGGCTTCTAATGGGATGAATATTCCCCGTAAAATTCTTAATTTGCGGTTGAGCACGTGTTTCTATGTGTACCTGCGTCGCATGTATGGTACGTGAGCAGGGTGATTGTTTATTTAAATTTGACCGCGTCGCATGTATGATTCGCGAGCGGGGTAATAGATGCATCTATGGTTCGTGTCGTTCGACCCTCGACAGTGCACATTTTACATTCATGTTGGATCGGGCCGTACGACCTCGGCATGAGATGCGCATGCTTATATTGCTTGCCTTGACATTTATTGACATTTGTAGCTGCTCTCCCGACTTGAGATAATTGTTAATTAAAGGATTATGAATCCGGAGGCTTTTTATAAAAAAGAAACTTTTTACCTGTCTAGCAATTCATTTGTATCTACTGTTGAT
This sequence comes from Nicotiana attenuata, assembly GCF_001879085.1. NCBI lineage: Eukaryota > Viridiplantae > Streptophyta > Magnoliopsida > Solanales > Solanaceae > Nicotiana > Nicotiana attenuata. The sequence continues at coordinate 99,414 of NW_017670976.1, read as the reverse complement.
CTTAATAAATCCGTGAGTCATCGTGTTAATAATATTATTACTGAACCTTTAGTAAGTGTCGAAGTTGTCATCTCGTCTCTACTTCTTCGAGATTATGCGGGATACTTACTGAGTACACGTTGTTTTTGTACTCATACTACACTTCTGTGCATTTTTGTTGCACAGGCACATGTACTACTAGTAGCCTACTGAGCGTAGCAGCATGGATGATACTGGGATTAGGTGAGTTGCATTACTCGAGGCGGCCCGCAGCTAGTATAGTACCTTCCAGTATATTGTATTTACTTTCTGTCCTTTTGTATTCCGGACGGATGTTGTATTGTATTGTCTCTTAGAAATAGCTCATGCACTTGTGACACCGGGTTCTGGGGATGTCTATGGGTTTATTCGGAAGTTTAAAATTGTTAAATATTTCATTATATATTCAATGGAATTTATCACGTATTGTTTAAACGCATAAAATAAGTAATTTCAGAAATATTTAAAACGAGAAGTTACTAGTTATTTGTTGTTGGCTTGCCTGACAGTGGAGTCCGGCGCCATCACGACCATTAGTGGATTTTGGGTCGTGACAGATCTTGATGGTATCGGGCCCGTCTTTTGGTTCCGGAGCCCGATACAGGTTTAAAATAATATTTAAGTCGAATCTGTGAAATTTGGTAAGAATCGGAGTTGATTTGATATGAATCGGACCATAGGCTGAGAAAATAGAAATTTTGAACTATCTTATGAATTTCATGAATTTGAGGTTAAATTCGTAGTTGTTGAAGTTATTTTGATGATTTGATCGCACGAGCAAGTCCATATGATATTTTTAGACTTGCGTGCATGTTTGGTTTGGAGCCCCGAGGGCTCGGGTGAGTTTTGGATAGGCCACGGAGTGAGTTTGGACTTGGAGAAAATTGCTGTTGCATCTGGTATGTGTTGCAGGCTCTGATCTTGCAATTGCGAGGTCAGGCTTCGCAATTGCGAGCCTAACAGGTTTGGCAATTGCGAGGGCTTTCGCATTTGCGAAGAAAGCCCAGGCCTGCATTGTTCGCATTTGCGAACGTCCCTTCGCAATTGCGAAGTCATCAGGGAGGGGCCAGTCATCGCAATTGCGACAAAATGCTCGCAATTGCGAGAGGAGCAAACATGCAGCAGGTTTGCAATTGCGAAGCCTGTCTCGCAATTGCGAAGCTCCAGTCGCAATTGCAACATCTGCACCTGAACAAAACATCATTTAGACGAGATTTCAACTATATTCTTCAAAATTTCGAACCCTAAGCATCCCTAGGCAATTTTTCAAAGACTCAAAGTTCTCCAAATCATAGGTATGTGATTTCTAACTCATCTTCTTCAATCTAATTTATCTTTTTACATGATTTCACTTCAAAATCTAGGGTTTTCATGGGAAATTGGGTGTTCTTAAGTATAAATTAGGATTTTCGAATTTTGGGGATTTGGACCTCAATTTGAGGTCGGATTTCAAAAACCAATTGCATATTTGAGTTCGTGGGTAAATGGGTAATAGGGTTTTGGTTCGAACTTCGAGTTTTGACCAAGCGGGCCCGGGGTCGGTGTTTGACTTTTTGGGTAAAACACTGGGAAATCTATATTCATGCATTAGAATTGATTTATTTATCATTTATTGATGTTATTAAGTACATTATGACTAGATAGAAGCGGATTGGAAGTGGAACCGAGAGGTAAAGCGGTAATTGAGGCTTGATTTTGCCCGTGGAATTGAGGTAAGTGTTTGGCCTAACCTTAGCTTGAGGGAATAGGTGTTGTGGTCTTGTTTGCTAAGTGTTAGTGTTGAGTACGATGTATAGGTGTGGTGACGAGTATCTATACGTTGGTGTGGAGCATGCAAGTGAATCTTATATTATGACCGTTATGTCTTTTATCACTTACTGTTCATTCTTAAAAAGATGTTTCTCCATGTCGAGCAAGTCTTATGATATTGATGAGTATTTGATCATTGTTGAGTATTGACTCAAGTTGAGAATAACTTTGTGAATTTAATTGTTGAAACAAGATTGGTTTTAGTTGATTCCCATGCTGGGATGTTGTTGCTTCTACTGTTGATTCCCTTGCCGGGATGTATTGTTTGTATTGGTTGGGTGAGGAAGAGTGTAAAGCACGAAGGGTGATGCCGTGCATGATATTGTGAGTGAGTGTTAATGCACGAAGGGTGAGGCCGTGCCGATATTGTGAGTGTTAATGCACAAAGGGTGATGCCGTGTCGATATTATGAGTGTTAATGCACGAAGGGTGATGTCGTGTCGATATTGTGAGTGTTAATGCATGAAGGGTGATGCCGTGCCGATATACTGAGACTTAATGCACGAAGGGTGATGCCGTGTCGTTTCTGTTGTTTTCTTATGGTGAGGACGAGAGTAAAAGCACGAAGGATGATGTCGTGCACGTGTCACTGTTTCCTTATTTCTGTTGATACAAATATGGTGTTCATTATGCTTCTCTATTGAATTACTATTAGAATTGATATTCCTCACAGCATGTTCCCCTTCCCATCTTTATCTGTTATTTCTAGTTATTATTTTTCTATTCGTATATGACTTAACTGCACAGGTTTATATGGTTGTCATGTCCTAGCCTCGTCACTACTTCGCCGTGGTTAAGATCGACACTTACCAGTACATGGGGTCGGTTGTACTGATACTGCACTCTGCACTTTTTGTGTAGATTTCGGTGCCGGACCTTGTGAGTAGCTTGAGGTAGCTGCCTTCAGTCCAGGGACACTGTAGATATGTGATTTTTTACCCTCCCCAAGATTTTACATATTTTAGCATATAAATATTTAGTTTAGGTCTAATATCGATATTTTAGCTAGTTTTGACCCTTTCACTTTATTTTATAACAAAAATAAAAATTACAAAAAATATTTTCTTTTTTTTAGCTAATCTAGTTACTTTTAATTTATCTACTTTACATAAAATTCAAAAAAAAAATACAAAAATAGTTCCACTTTATTTTTAGGAATATTATTTTTTGCAATGATTTTAATCTAATTCCATTTTTATCTTTTAGTATGATATTTGAAAAATACCAAAAAAATAGGTTTGTTTTAACGGTTAGTCTTATTTTAATAGTTATTTTACTTAAGTAGAATTAATTAGTAAATGGTTTGGTATTTTTGGTCTTGTTTTAGAAAAAAAAGAGTATGAAACTTGGGACTAATTTTGTTTGGTCTTAATTGAAAAAAGGCCCAATTTAGAATAGCCCAAAACATTGAGCCAATACCCATTCCCCAGTTGAACTAACCTAATTCCTACCCCTATAAAATAAAGCTAGACTCCAAGACCTAGACCCTAGACACTCAAGAAAGCGGCAGACCTTTTTTTACCCTCCCAATCGAGCTGCTAGGAGTAAAACTTCAGAGCATCATCATGTGGAAGAGCTTGAAAACTTTGTTGAGTTGAAAAAAATTAATCCAGCTAGTCAACCAATTAGCTCTCTTGCTGCTGCTAGTAATTGTCGCTAGAGATAATTGAGAAAGCAATTATACGAAATGGCAGCAATCGCCGTTGGTGACATCATTCCCAATGGAACTGTATCTTACTTCGACGAGCAAGATTAGATGTAGGGCGTTTCAGTACACTCATTTGCTCAGGGCGAGAAAGTCATTCTCTCCGCCGTTCCCGGAGCTTAGCGCTTTGTCATTTTCAAGGATCTGATTTGACTGGAGGTTTTAGTTTATCTGAGGTCGATTTGGGTTTTGAGCTTTTCGGTGTCGATTCGAGGTTCCGGTTTGTAATTTCGGTGTTTCAGTCCAAGGGTCGTTGCCTTGTTTAGCCCGATTGATTTGCAATTTTCAGCTTTGTTCATCAATAAAAGGTCCATTTCTCAATGGCGCGTGTGTTGGTTGATTTGTGATTCTACGTTGTTTGAGTAGCATGTTTTAGTTTTTCATTTAAATTATTTTAATTAGTTTTTATTTCGATTGTGATGTATCTCGTCTAGTCTTGGTTCTTGAATAAGTGCTTTTAATTGGGTAGATAGAAAAATTGGAGTTGTTTCATTCTTGGCAAGAAATAAGAATGGGCCATAAGGTGGGTTTTGGACCATAAGAAATCTAGGCAAGTAATAGATCATGTTAGTTAGCCTATTTGCCCCAATGATATCTTGTTCATTAATTTGGCATCACAACAATCTCAAAGATTAGGAAAATAATTCAACTGCGCTAGTTGCTTTAGGCGCGATCAATAATAAATTATCGTGGCCATGGGTACGGTTACCGTGGCATGGTCACGATACGTAAATCCCAATTCGGGGGTGCATTTCATGTAACCCGGTTATAACAACTTCGAGTAATAAAACCCTTTAAAATAAATTGAGGCGTGCCATGCCAAACAAAATTTATAATCCATGGCCCTCATAAGATTAGATTCAAGAACTAACACTTATAGAAAAAGGTTTGAGGTGTGCCATAAATAAATTAAATCATCTATGGCCCTCACAAATATTAATTTAGATATTAAAAATGAACTTCGTAGTTTGTTGTAGGTGCGTTAATTATATAATTATCACGGTTACTAAAATCCGAGGGTACATTTCATGTGGCCCGGTTCTAATTTCCAACAAGGTTAAATAGAACGTGTCGTGGATCACGGGTGCATTTCATGTAGCGTGGCTTGCGATATGTTTTAAATAACCTTGAATTAATTCTTTAAACAAATAAAAGCGGTTATAAAGTTAAAAGATGCACATAGGTTTAAAAGTGTTTTAAAATCAGATAATTAGGCCAATAATAATAGTTGAGCGACCGTGCTAGAATCACGGAACCCGGGAATGCCTAATACATTCTTCCGGGTTAACAGAATTCCTTACCCGGATTTCTGTGTTCGCGGACTATAAAATAGAGTCAATCTTTCCTCGATTCGGGATTTGAACCGGTGACTTGGGACACCATAAATTATTCCAAGTGGCGACTCTGAATTTTAAATAAGATAATCTCATTTCGATTGTCACTTAAATTGGAAAAACTCCCTATCACCCCTCGGGTGTGTAAAAAGGAGGTGTGACAGCTCTGGCGACTCTGCTGGGGACAAAAACCCTGAACTTTTGATTCAGGGTTCAAGAATTCGAGCTTAGAATAACTGTTATACATGGCTTTATTATCTGATTTTTACATGTTTGAGCCTAATGTGCTAAATGTTGCTTTTTACCGCTTTATATTGCTTGAACTGTATATAAACTGTTACGAAACCCTCTTCTCTGTGAGTCTTCTAAATCATCTGGGAAGTGTACACTTCGTGTGACTTCTTTTCTGTTAGAGTCATATCCCAATTTTAGAACGAGGTTTGGACAAGTTGCAAAGCCGGTGAAGCTTCTGTATTCCCGGTATGCTGCCCCCCCTCGGCTCGAGCTGTCCGCTCGGGTAAGACAGGTCTGGAACCATACACCGAGGTTTTCAAACCTAGAATAATATAGCCTCATGCCGGATCCCTAGTAGGAACGCTTGTTTGCATCACACGCATTTGACTTTGGGGACAACACAGGGGTTGAGTTCGTCTAGGACAGGTGTACCCAAACTAAAAGACCATCTTGATGCATCTTACGTGCTACTTGCGTATCTGTTTGGTTCGGCTTGCATGTTGACTGGCTTCTAGAATAGGGAAAGAAAATGAAAAAAATGACAACAAAAAAAGAAAAGAGAGTGAGCGGTAGGTATTTGAAAAATTTTGAAACTCTGCCAAATTTTGAAAAAAAAAAAGAGAAAGAAAGTAAGTCAATGTTTTCAAAAGTCATGTTTCCTCTATTCCGTCAAAACTGGTCGAACTACGCGGGTCTGATTCTCACCGGATGTGAGATACGTAGGCAAACCTCATCGGTTCCGGCACCCAATTTTCAAAAATCCAAAAATATTTTCCTTTACTTCCTTCTTTAGAAAAGTCTTTCTTTGAGACCCCAATTTTCAAAAATCCAAAAATATTTTTCTTGACTTCCTTCTTTAGAAAAGTATTTCTTTGAGACCACAACTTTTAAAAAAAATCCAAAAATATTTTCCATTACTTGCTTCTTTAGAAAGTCTTTCTTTTAGACCCTATTTTCTTTTAATTTCTTCTCAAAATCCAAAAATATTTTCATTCTTCTTACAAAAATTGAAAAGAAAATTCAAGATTCAAAAATATTTTCTTTTTCTTTAGAAGCATTTCTGTTGGCCCAAGTTCAGATGAAGTTTTGAAGATTGACAAAATGAACTCAGTCATGAACCAGGTCCATCATGTGAGACATACACACTGTTGATATATTTATTCATGTCACAGACGTGTCAAGATAAGTCTCAAGGGTCAGCAACAATCAGTAACAATATCTTCAGAGTTGATCGAAAAGGTTGCATAGGATAAGGAGTTGAAGTCTCCTTATGTAAAGAGAACTACATCCGGATCAAGGATATGGATTGGAGTTTGAGTTGTTCTAGGACTCGAATTTGATGAAGGATCAGCAATTCGAGTTTTAATCAAACTCTTATTACTAACTCTATAAATAATAAAGATTGTTCTCTTTTACAGGTGATTGCACATACGCAGAAGTTAAACTAAATTGAGAGCAAAAGAGCTAGGCGAATTTTGTAAGCAATTTATGTGTGATTCGAGTGTGCAAATCTGAAGCTACATGAACCAAGAGTGAAGAACCAATTCCATTGTGTTTTTTCTTTATTTCTAGTTCAATTGTAGTAGGTGTTTCATATTGTACCTTTCAGCTTTCATAGAAGCAATTGTATTAGGTACTTTGAGTATTCAAGTTAGAGTTAACTTGAAAGTGTCGCAGCAGTTGAGGCTGTGTGCCATACTGGGATTAGAGTTTAATCCTTAGGTTTACAAGAGTTTGTAAATGCTGTTTTTGGCTCAGTGATTTTAGTGGACGTTTGGGAAAATCCTACTGAGTAGTAGGTCATGGTTTTTTCACCTTTTGAGCAAGGTGTTTTCCACGTAAAAATCTCTGTGTTCTTTATTTTATGCACTCTTAATTTCGCAAACAGTTATAGTAAGTATATCTAGAAGAACCAGGTTCTTCTAGTGCGAAAATTAGGTACCACACCAATCACCCCCCCCCCCCCTTGTGTGGTATTGACGTTTAGAACATCAATTGGTATCAGAGCAGGTTATCCTTGAAGAGGCTAACCCCTTAGGAAAAGATCAACATGAGTGCACCACCTGGGAACCGGGAAGGGCAATCCACTGCCAGGCCTCCACTTTTCAATGGTCAGTACTATTCTGGTGGAAGAACAGAATGAGAGATCACATTATAGGGGAAGATTATGAACTTTTGGACATAGTCACTGATGGTCCCCTAACAACCACTAAGAAGAATGCTGAAGGAATTGATGTGCCAAAAACAAGGGTTGATTGTACTGCTGAGGACCTGAGGAAGTGGGAGAAAAATGCTAAGGCCAAGAAGTGGCTTGTATGTGGTCTAGTACCAGACGAATACAGTAGGATCCAAAGCTGTACAACTGCTAAGGAAATATGGGACACTCTGCAAGTGGCTCATGAAGGAACACCTCAAGTGAAAAGATCAAGAGGAACACTTCTGTATTCTCAATATGAGAATTTTACTATGAAGGAAGGAGAAACTATCTAGGAGATGTATACTAGATTCACCACTTTGACAAATGAACTTGAATCTCTTGGAAGGATTATTCTTGAAGAAGACAAGGTTGAGAAGATTCTGACAAGAGTTCTGCCAGTCACATGGGAAAGCAAAATCACTGCCATTCAGGAATCCAAGAACATTGCTACTCTCAGACTGGATGAACTAATTGGAAATTTAACTGCCTATGAAATGAGGAGACAAACCATGAAGATGGATACCCCCAAAAAGGAGAGAAGCTTAGCTCTCAGAATTGCTGAAGGTGCAGATTAGGAAGATGATGAAGTGGCTATGATCACCAGGGATTTCAAGAAGTACCTGATGAGAGGAAAGAGTTCTTCAAGAGGTACAAACTTCAACAAATCAAGAGCTCCGGAGAAACAGACCAATGAGGGATGCTACAAGTGTGGTAAGACTGACCACATAATAAAAAACTGCCCTCAATGGGAAATTGAGTGGAAGAAAGAAAGAGTTGAACGAAGGAACAGGAAGAAGGAACAGGTTCAACCAAAGAGAAACAAAGGTTCAACCAAGGCTATGGTTGCTGCTTGGGGAGAAACTTCAGATGAAGACTCAGAAGATGAAGCTGAGGAGGAGCAAGCACTGATGGCCATCGGAGAATCAAATGATGAACAAGAGGTAAGTATTCTTCATCTCAAAGACAAGATTAAGTTCTTGTCTAAAGAAAGGCTGGCTGAGCTATTAACAGACTTCATTGATGAGTCTGAGATAATTAATAATGAGAAGGCAGTTCTGTCTAGGGAATGTGTGATTCTGAAAGCAAAATGCAAAAGTCTAGAATCTAGGGCAAATGAGAGTGATAACAAAAATGCTGAGTTGAAGAACCAGGTTCTTGAACTTGACAACAGTGTCCTAGAACTTAGGTCTGAAAATCTGAAACTGAAATTAGGAACAGGAAAGAAGATAGCTGATCACACATATCTCACTCTAGAAGAAAATTTGGGGAAAATGAAAGATGAATTATACAGGAAAGATGAATTCATTAAAGTTTTGAAAGAAGATCTAGGGAAGGTAAAACATGAACTAGACAGAACTTGCAAGTGGAACAAGGCTTCTGATGCTCTCTCCTGGTTGCAAGAGCATCATAGCAGTAACAAAAGAGGACTTGGCTATGGGACTCAAGCTCCTAAATGGGATCCAAAAAGCAAGTACCTCACTCTTCCTGAAAATAAAATCTGCACACACTGTGGTAAGACTGGCCATTACAAATATGAATGTAATGCAAAAGAAAAGGCCAGTCAAAGAAACAAAGCTTTTGTTCAAGGAAAGTATAAGCTGCCTAGTTGGGCAAGAAAGAATCTGATTCATCCTTTTGCCCATAGAAAGGGACCCAAACTAGTTTGGGTTCCTAAGACTAACCCCTGATTTCCTTTTGCAGGTCCAAGTGAAAGGGAGGAGCCAAATATGGTATATGGATAGTGGCTGCTCACAACATATGACTGGGGACAAGGACCGGTTCCTTTCACTTGAGGACCTAAAGGGAGGTAATGTCTCATTTGGTAATGGAAAGAAAGGTGAGATCATTGGGGTTGGAAAGGTAGGCAAATCAGATTCTCATTCCATAGAGAATGTCTACCTGATAGATGGCTTGAAATATAGCCTAATAAGTGTGTCACAACTGTGTGACAGAGGTAACCTTGTGGCTTTTACCTCCACCAAATGCTTTGTGATTAACCTTACCGCTGACAAGATAGTTTTNGCCTTAGATAAGGTGAAAGTGATCCAGGAGAGACTTCGTACAGCTCGGTCGCGTCAGAAGAGTTATGCGGACCGGAAGGTTCGAGATGTATCTTACATGGTGGGCGAGAAGGTTTTGTTGAAGGTTTCGCCTATGAAGGGCGTTATGAGATTTGGAAAGAAAGGAAAGTTGAGTCCACAGTTCATTGGTCCTTTTGAGATACTTAGGAGAGTTGGGGAGGTGGCCTACATGCTTGCTTTGCCACCCAGCTTGTCGGGAGTCCACCCGGTATTTCATGTTTCTATGCTCCGGAAGTATGTTGGAGACCCGGCCCATGTGTTAGACTTCAGCACGGTTCAGTTAGATGATGACTTGATTTATGATGTGGAGCCAGTGGCTATCTTGGGTCGTCAGGTTCGAAAATTGAGATCAAAGGATATAGCTTCGGTGAAGGTGCAGTGGAGAGGTCGGCCCGCAGAGGAGGCTACTTGGGAGACCGAGCGGGAGATGCGGAGCAGATATCCTCACTTGTTTGAGACTCCAGGTATGTTCCTTGACCCGCTCGAGGACAAGCGTTTGTTTTAGTTGGGGAGGATGTGACGACACGGCCCGTCGTCACGTGAGTTACCGCCCCGTTGTCCCCATAATATGTTCCCCTGCATTTCAGTATTGGTATTTGAGGTGATCGGATGGAATTGGATTGGTTTTAGTTGGAAATGAGGCACTTAGCCTCTTAGAAGGAAGCTTGTTTTGGAAAAGTCAACCGGAAGTTAACTATGTAGTTAGAGGGCTCGGATGTGAATTCCAATGATTCGGTTAACTTCGGGGGATGATTTGTGACGTAGGAGTGTGGTCGGAATTGAATTTGGAGGTCCGGTGTAGAATTAGGCTTGAATTGGCGAATGATGAATTTTGGCGAATTCCGGTTGGTAGGTGAGATTTTGATCCGGGGGTCGGAATGGAATTCCGAGAGTTGCAGTAGCTTCGTTGGGTGATTTTGACTGGGAAGTAATTGGAGGTAAGTCCTATGGTCTAGAAATATCATTTTATTTGAAGAATCTACTTTTAATTCTTGGAAAAATTGGGAAAAATTGGAAGAACTAGGGCTTATATTTTGGAATGAAAAATTGGGTTTTGGAGGGGCATTTGAACTCCGATTTTGATGAATTTAATATGTATGGACTCGTGGCGAGACGAGAAATCCGGTGATATAAATTTTGTAATTTTTCGTGAAGTGGGCCCGGGGCTCGGGTTTTGCCAACTTCGTGATTTTGGTTGTTTTTCGAGTCTTTTCGATTGGGTTACGATTTGTTAGCCTATTGTGACGTATCCTTTGTGGTTTTGGTCAGATCCTACGCGCGAGGAGGTCGATTCGAGAGGGAAAGGCTTGGCGAGCTAGGTTATCGGCCGACTAGAGGTGAGTAATGACTTTAAATNGTTAGGATAGTTCCGCATAAGCAGAATGTTGGACGCTTCAGCGGGTCCGCCTAAGCGGACATTGTACCGCAGAAGCGGTTTTGAGAGGACCGCAGAAGCGAAGTTCGGGTCGCATAAGCGGAGCCTGGGTTTTTAAGTGAAGACCGCATAAGCGGACTTTTTTTGCCGCAGAAGCGGTCCCGCATAAGTCGGAAGCGGGACCGCATAAGCGAAAAGTGTTGTTGGCAGAAAGGTTTAAAGGGTTTATTTCATTCGCGAGCTCTTACCAGTTTTTCCTCCATTGTTGAGCGAGCTTGGGAGCTATTGATGCGATTTTGAGAGGGTTTTGACTGGGAATTAATTGGAGGTAAGTCCTATGGTCTAGAAACATCATTTTATTGAAGAATCTACCTTTAATTCTTAGAAACTTGGGTAAAAATTGGAAGAACTAGGGCTTGGTTTTTGGAATATAAAATGGGAACTTGAAGAGGCATTTGAACTCCGATTTTGATGAATTTGATATGTATGGACTCGTGGCGAGACGAGGAATCCGGTGATGCAAATTTCATAATTTTTCGAGAAGTGGGCCCGGGGCTCGGGTTTTGCCAACTTCGTGATTTTTGATATTTTTCGAGTCTTTTCGATTGGGTTATGACCCATTTGCCTATTGTGATGTATTCCTTGTGGTTTTGATCAAATTCGACACGCGAGGAGGTCAATTAGAGGGAAAAAGGCATAGCGAGCTAGACTTTGACCGGCTAGAGGTGAGTAATGATTTTAAATGACGTTCTGAGGGTTTGAAAACCCCGGATTTGCACAACTTGGTGCTATGTTGAGTTGAGACACGCGTTCCATGATGAGCGCGGGGTCATTTACTATTGGGGACTGTGACTTGGTCCAGTCCGGATGATATTTTACCGCGTATTAGCAATGACTTGTTGTTTTCACCATGATTTGGGCTTATTGCCATATTTGGGGCTTATTGCCGACTGTTTGAACTCTTTATGAACTATCATCACTGTTTTCCTCACTGTTAGAAATATTATTTGAACTCAGTCCATGTGATTTACACTGTTTCTTGAACTCAGCCATATTTACTCAAACTTGGAGTTTTAAACTGATATTTGAACTATTGTTTGAGCTGAGTATTATTGCTTTACTGTTGCCCGAGGGGCTGTTGACTATTTCTGGACTGATTAAGGCCGAGGGCCTTGTGTGAGGGCATGATGAGTGAGGTGAGGAGGCTTTCAGGCCTCGTATTGATACTGTTCAGGCTTTCAGGCCTTGTTGATAGCGCTTGGGCTGTAGGAGCCCCTCCGGAGTCTGCACACCCACAGTGAGCGCGGGTACCCATCTATAGTGATTTAATATTGAACAGTGGTAACAATGACACTGTTAAATGTGATTGGTCAGGTAACAGTGACTAACCAGACAGGTAACTATGATCGACCAGTGGTAACAATGACACTGGAGTACGCGTTGGTCAGGTAACAATGGCTGACTTACTGATTGAGTATAATTGATGTTTAACTGTTTTCAAAAAAGGTTTTTCTTATTATTTTTCACTGGTTTCTATTATTATTCTGAAGTTGCTGCTTGAGATAGCATTATTTGTGCCCTTGTGGGATTTTATGTTCTCAGTCGTTATTTATTTTTATTGCTCACTGGGTCGGAGTACTCACATTACTTCCTGCACCATGTGTGCAGAGACAGGCACTGCTGAGTTCGTACCTGAGCGCTGATTTCCTTCCAGACCAGGCGGACCAGGAGAGACGAGGTAGTTGTCGACGTCCACAACCCCGTTTCTTCCTTATCTTTTGCACATTTTATTCATCTTCAGACTATGTTTTCCAGACTTGTAGTATATTTTTCATCAACTCTGTAGTAGCTCGTGACTTGTGACACCCCGATCGGCTGAGTTTGGGATGGTTGTGTTCCCGTTATGTTACGTTTATTTCCGCACGTGTGATTAATCAGTATTTATGGATTAAACCTGTTTATGCTAAGAAAATGTTAAAAGCAAATGTTGATTGTTTCTGTTGGCTGGCCTTGTCTTCACGAGAGGCGCCATCACGACCGGGTGGGAATTGGGTCGTGACAATCACCAAGTTTTTGTGGTAGCTTATTTTGAAGTATAGCACTGCATTTTTCAGTAAGCATTACCACAGAAACTTCTTCCAATTTTCTTTTACTTGACAAAATTTCTTTTAAAAATTTAGCATATGAAGGCATTTGCAACAAAGCATCAGTAAAAGGAATATTAATATGAATCTGTTTTAAGATTTTCAAAAACTTTGCAAATTGACCATCAAGCTTTTCTCGTTTCATTTTTTGTGGAAAAGGTTGTCACAGGTGGGGCAGCCATTTCTTCAGAAAATTTTTCTTCTTTATTCTTTATTTCTTTCTCCTTTGATGGTTCAGATGGTTTTTCAAAATTCTTACCCTTGTCTACCTGTTGTTCTGTCTGGTTCTTTTCTTGTCTGCCTGCATAAGATTCATCAAGTTCCTTACCTGACCGTAAAGTGATGGCCTTAAGGTGCTCCTTTGGATTTTTCTCTGTATTGCTTGGTAAGGGACCCTGAATCTTTTCTGACACAAGAGCTGCCAATTGGCTTAATTGAATTTCCAGATTTTTGAGGGATGAATTTTGGCTTTCCATCTTTTCATCAGTGACCTTAATATACTTGTACAAAAGTTCATCAAGACTTGGATAAGCTTGTTGGGGCCTTTGCTGGTATGACCCTGCTTGTTGATATGGTCCTACTTGCTGATAAGGTCTGTAACTCGGTTGCCCACGATTTTGACTCTGGTATCCCGGCGAACCTTGTACCTGTTGTTTCTGGAAGCTTTGAGAGTTTTCTGCACCATTTGGGTTATTCCACTGAAATTCTAGATGCTTCTGTGCTATTGGACTCCCAAAAGGATATGACTTGTAACCGATGACATTAACCTGTTCCTCCGTTTGATTGGTTGCTTGACACTCATGGTTCTGGTAGTTTCCTCCGCACATGTCACAAGACTCAGATTGGTTTGATTGTTGTGTATTCACCTGAAAAGATTCAAACTTTTGTGCCAAAGAAACAATCTGCTGCGTTAATGTATTTAAAGCATCAACCTGATTTACCGTAGCAGCCTTTTTAATTATACGCTCAGATGGCCATTGGATAGCATTCTCAGAAATTTCATTCAACGGTTGCAATGCTTCCTCTATGGTTTTTCCCATTACAGAACCTCCTGCAGCTGCATCTATCACATTTCTAGCAGAGGGTTTTAGCCCATGATAAAAAATGTATAATTGCATATGTTCAGGAATGTCATGGTGTGGGCATTTTCTTAACATTGCTTTTAATCTTTCCCAAGCTTGATAAACTGACTCAGTGTCAGTCTGCAAGAAATTAGATATATCTTGTCTTAACTTTGTTGTTTTAGCAGGGGAAAAATATTTATTTAAAAACTTCTGAGTCATCTGGTCCCATGTCGTAATGGACCCTTGAGGCAGACTTCGCAACCAAGTCTTTGCATCTCCTTTTAAAGAAAAAGGAAATAGCCTTAACTTGATAGCTTCAGGAGGTACTCCATTATACTTAGCAGTTTCTACCAGTTCTAGAAAATCAATTAAATGACTATGTGGGTCTTCACTTGTATCACCAGTGAAGATACAGGATTGTTGAATTGTCTGAATCAGGCCGGTCCTGATTTCAAAGTTGTTGGCTGCCACTGGGGGCTTCCTGACACTAGATTCACAGTTGAAGCGATCAGGTCTAGCATAATCCCTAAGGATTCTGTTTGCTGGCCTTGGCGCCACTTCATCAAATTGCTCCTCTACATGGACTGGAGGTGGGATTCCAAGTGGGTTAATGTCCTCTGCTTCCTGGTTTTCCATTTCTTCACAAGTTGCTCCTTGAGAAGATGATGTTTTTTCCTTCCTGCGCAATCGAAGATATCTTTCAATTTCAGGATCGTAATTAGCCAATTCCTTTATAGAAGAGCGGGTCATAAACTACTTAAAATTTTAAAAGTAAAAAAAAATTAACATTACTTTCTAGTATAGTACTAGTAATTAATACTAAACTAAAGTAAATTTCAAATATAAATAGTTAGTGAAGAAAAATAAATACCACAATATTGTAGATAATAATACTAGTAATTAATCTAGTAAAATAAAATAAAAATATAAAACAATAAAACTAACAAGTAAGCATTAGTAGTAATACTAACAGTGAATTGAAATAGTATAGTATTATTAATTATAAACAAAAGTTGTACTAGTGAATGATAGTGATCAATAAGAATAACACTGTAGAAGTACTACTACTAATAATAATAATAAGAATAATAATATTATTACACAAAAATATACAATGATAAGAAAATAATAATATGTAACAACAAGCTATATTGAAAAATAAAAAAGAAGTAAAAAAAAATGATATAACAGGTGATAGTACTAATATTAATTACACTAAATATAATGAAGGAAAACTAATGGTAGCAATAATAGGAAGAAGTACTAATATGATATATTTTTTTTTCTTTTCTTTTTAAAGTGCTATTACAAAAAGAAAACGATAATATTAATATGACAGTAGTAGTTATAGTACTACTTAGTAATTAGTGATAATAGTAACAGATAAATAGCAATAATAAGGTCTCAAATTAGTAACAAAATATTTAATCTGAAGTAGATGTATGCCAATCCCCGGCAACGGCGCCAAAAATTTGACGAGGCCAATGTGTATAGGATTTTCCTGCTCGTGCTTTGTCAAATTCTAGTATAGTTTATGATATCGTCCCACAGAGATTGGAACATCTATGCTACAGACCCTTAATATTTCAACTACTATTTGAGAGAATCAGATTGATGAAAAGTTTGTGGAATTAAAACTTGTTAAATACTTAACAAGATCAAACAACTTCGAAAGATTTGTAATTTAAAAAAAAGAGTTGGGAATCGTTGAATTCACTTGATAATATATTATAATAAAATCTCACTTTATACAAGTATTTCTCTAAAGGATAATTGCTTATTGCTAATACAATTATATCTTATCTCACCAAGAATTAACCAACTAATAACACTCCGTGAGGTTATGTAATTAATTGAGTTAAAACTGGTGACAGTTAAACCGAAATATTTTTCTTGCTTGAATTGTGCTAAGAGGTAGTAAAAACTTCTTGAGAATATTTTTACTAAAAAAGCAATAATCTTGCCTACAACAATTCCTCCGTGAGAATTAAAACTGAGACAAGCAAGATTATCGACTTTTAATAATAGCTTGCTAATAATTGCTCTCACTTCACTATTTTATTCAATAGTTACTATATATTAATTTTGCTCCGTGAGAATTACAAAATTAATATGATAGTAACTTAAAGATAAAATATATAGAAGTGATAACAATGATTAGTTAAAAACTATTATTATAGCACAACATAAAATATAAATAGAAAGTTTCAAGACAAGGATGTATTAAACTGAGATAGTATTATAAATATATATATATCAAGCTTCATCAACTATCCCAACAAAAGAAGTTACTCCATTACGAAGTAAGAAAAACTAATTTAAGAATAAAGAACTTATGAAGAAATATTATTCTTCTAAAATAAAGACAACTAGTAGCAAATATTAAAGACAAAGAGAGACTATAAAGTGATTTCTTCCAACAAGACTCGATATCCCTTCTCTTCAAAATTCACACTCTATTTATAGAGTTTTCTTGCCAAGGTTCTCCATAGTTGCAACTATGAAAATTGTAGTTGCAACTATGACTTTGCCAAATGTGTTTCATTCTACGGAGGAAGAACCATAGTCTCAACCATACTTTGCTAGTTGCAACTTATGTAATTTGCTTCATGAATTCCAATTGCCATTGTCGCAACTATGGTGCTATTTTTGCTTCTTCATTCCCAGTTGACTACTCAATTCTTATTCTTTTTTGCTTCTTTTCTTCGATTTTCATATGCTCTTTTTCCTGCGAAGTATGTTAGAAAATATGGGAGAATATGATATATTTATTCATGTTTTATTTAAAATCTTTAATATTTAACATATTAAAATATATGAATAAATTATATCCATCAAATTCCCCCATACTTGAATCTTTGCTCGTCCTCGAGGAAAAAAAGAATATTGTTAAACTTACAGCTTTTGGTGTCTTGTCCCGTAGCAACTCATTTAAAGAGCATAAAAATGTCTAAGAAGGTGCTATTGATCCTATTAAGAATATTTCACTACAGCTGACTCATTTTGCTTTATAGAATAGAACCTTGATATATGATGAGGACAATAAATTGTTTTATCTCCTTGCCATGGTATCAATATTTAGTAGCAGAAACTCTATAGAGGTCCAAGAGAAATTTACTGCTCACTCAATGCGTCAAGGACCTTAGAATTTAATGAGGTTGGTATATTTTGGTCATTACATTAGTTGACAAACTTAGTTGTCAAATGTCAGTTGGCTTATTGTTCTTGGATTGATGTGAATTGTGATACTAAGACTTGCATATTCTGTTGCTGACTGTGTCTTCTGATTAAATTACAATATAGGCAAAGAACTATGTTATCATCGAAATCCCATGTATTAGAATTGCCGAATTGCGAAATATCCATTTCTTTAGCAGAGACTGATTATATTGGCTGGCTTATGCAAACGAATTTGTTAAATATCATGTAGGTTGAGAATCCAATGATAGGAGGCCGTCATCGGTATTGTCATTATATAGTTAAGTTGAAGTTCTCATGCCCCTTAGTGAATTAATGGCAAGTATGAGGGCACGGGAGGCAATTGCTGAATGCCTTAGTGAATTACAGTCTGAATCCCATGAAAATCAGCAGAAAGCTCTGCTAACCTTAGCTTCAATCACAAAGGTTAGTCCTCAAAATAGGAACTTGTTAGCTCAAGCAGATGGTTCTATTTCTACCTTGCTCAGCCTGTCCATGCCTCCCTCCTCTTCAACTATTCAACTTCTCGCGCTTTCCATTCTCTTCAACCTCTCACTCAATCCTAATCTGAAGCAGTCTCTAGCAGACATGGATAAGATCCTGTTTCTCAACTCTGTGATCCTATCTTCAACTTCAGCTGAACCAAGCAGGATAGCAGCTTCACTACTCTGCAGTTTGGCAATGCTAGATAAGAACAAGGCAAAGTTTGGAGTGGCTGGAACCGTTGAGGCTCTCGTAAAGGCAATCTCGAGACCAAGAGGCCCTGCTTCTCATCACTTTCTGAGCACATTGGCTGAACTGGTGCAGTTTCATGGGAATTGCACGGTGGCTGTCCAAGCGGGGGCAGTTCCGGTTCTGATCAAATTAGTTGAAAGTTCTGATTGTGAGGATCTTGCTGGAACATCACTGGCAATACTCTGCTTGCTTGCAAGATTTGAAGAGGGACTAACTGCTTTGAAAGGGACTGAAAAAATTGTGCTATCAATGTTGGAAATTTTGAAGGGAAGGTGCATGTTGAGTAAAGAGGGAGCTGCTGATATTCTACTCCGTTTGTTTGATGAAAGTGAGAGATGCATAAGAGATGCTCTGAGGTTACCTGAGTTTTCATCTGTGATAGCTGATCTTTCTGTTAGAGGATCAGTCAGAGCTCGAGAGAAGGCTAGTTTACTCATGAAGAAACTAATGGAAGCTAACGTGGATGTTGTTTATGGCGATGTTGGCGACAAAACCGCGGCTTATTTGCAATGGTAGGAGTAGCTGCAAGGCAGAGGCAGATACAAGAAATGAATTTGATGGTAGTTGTTGAAATTTTAGTGATTTTCGCATAAAATTTATGTTCCGTCATAAAATACTTAGTTCAGTTGAACCCGTTTGGACTATATTGCATCAGCCCCTGCATGTTGGATGTTGTGTAAGTTTACTTCATATGTTCTTGTACACTTCGTCCATCAATCAAGCAATTCATGGAGATTCTTTACAATTCTTAGAGTTACAAAGAAGACATCAAAGCTCAACTTTTATAGCAAGGTATTTCAATTGCTCATCAGGATTTCACTGAGGAGATTGCTTGTAGAATAACAGTTTGATATGATGTCCAATGGTTTGCGAATTTTCTAAAATCAGATATTGTTGGGAATACTTTAATTAAAACTGTTATAAATAGAATTCTATTTATGGTGAATGTCCATATTTAGAGAGATTCTAGGGTTTATTACTTGGTGGCTAAGTCAACCTCTCCCTATAAATAGAGGGTTCTATTCCATTGTAATTCATCCCAAAAAATTCAATAAGAATTCCTTCTCTCTCTTTCTCTGCAATATTGTTCTTCTACTTTTATTATTTTATAACAAAAACAGAATATTTTTAGTATTTCGATATTTTCTAAGTGGATCACTATGATTACATCCTGAGTTAAGTTGTTTCAAACTTTGGTACCCTATATAGTTGAATTTTGACACAACTGGAACGAGGTAAGAACGGGCTCATTTATTTGTTAAACACCAGAGGGTTTGTAAATGGGGCAAAATATAAAATTGGCCGGTCGGTCCAAATTAATTGTATTTTTAGCAAAAAAATTATATATATATATATATATATATATATATATATATATATATATATATATATATATTTATTCAAAAAGAAAATTATTGACTATTATTTTTTGAAGCGACTAAGAATATACATTTCTCTTGTAAACATGGGCTAACTTCTAGTTTTTCATGCTTTACGGAGTATTTAACCTATTTTCTAAGCAAAAAATTTGCGTGGTGTGGCCCTAGGCTTGCATGGTCTTTAAAAAATGTCCCCGATTTTGACTTTGGTGTCAAAATAGTCCATGCATGTGTATTAGGCGACCAAATGACATATACGTCCTCTAGATATAAGCTTATATCTTTTTATTTAACTAAGTTGAGTATGTGAGAACTGAATTTATGCAATATGGTAAAATTCACAACTAATTTAAATATATTGGTAGAATACATTTACTTCAAAGTCTATCGTGTTATCTAGTAGAATACTCTACCAAATGAAGTATAGTGATATGATTAATATAGTTAAAAGTTCTACCTTTTTATTACTGTTGTACACAAGTAAAAAAAAAAATGACAACCAGGTAGAGTAAATGTAATAAGTTAAAAAGGTACCATTAGTGAAAATTGAAAATCATGACAATTTGGTAGAGTTTATAAGACAAGTAAATAGAATAAGTTTAATGAGGTGCCATTGGTGAAAACTAGAAATCATAACAATCTAATAGAGTTTGTAAGACAATCTGGTAGAGCAAATGACAAAAGTTTAATAAGGTATCAATGGCGAAACATGTCAATCCAGTAGAATTTACTATAAGTTATTGTCCAACTAGATATCTAGGTTGAATAAAGCAAGAAATCCTACCAATTTATCAATAACTTGCATGCTACCTTATAATATGTACTTTGTCTTCTTCTTTGTTCATAATTTTGGAATTTTGAAAATCTAGTACAGTTTGTGTTTTATGCAACATAAAGTCCTACCAATTTGTGATAACTTGCCTTTCACCCTACTGACATGTATTTTTCATCTTCTTTGTTAATAGCTTTGAAATTGTGACAACCTGATAGAGTTTGAATTTATGCAACATGATAGCTAAGTTGAATACAACATGATCATAACTTGTGCGTTGATATCCATTTTTTCCCTCATATTTTTAAATTGTATATATATACTTTCAAAATAGTATATTTGCATCATCATTTAGTTTATAAACCTATACATGCATTTTGTATAATTTTTCATAATTTTTAGAGCTTTAAATTGATTTTTTTTGCATTTTAATTACTTGAATAATTATTAATTATTCCTTCAAATTACTTTGTGATTAATTAATCATTCAAATTACTATTGTGCATCCTCATATATGTTTCATAATACTTTTTACTTTATTTCGTATAATTATTTTTGCATTTTTAAGCTATTTACCTAATTTTACAATAATAGCCTATATTCATATATAATTGCTTTTTATCTATACTATTTGTGTCAAAATAGCCTTCTATATTTTTATAATGCTAAATTATTATTGTTAATCATTTTATTGCATAAATAACATTTTTTATATTTATTAAAGTATTTTTATAAATTATTTTTGTTAAATTTTGTGTATTTAAATAATAGCCCATTTTTTAAAATTAAATTCGGACCTAAAAATGCCCAACACTTAATACCCTAGCCCAAATAATTCCTAGCCCAAATCAATTAGCCCAATCCCACAACCCGGTCGGTACCCGTTTTATTTTTAACCCGCCCCGTCAATTTTTAAATCCTAGCCGTTGATCTTTCAAGATCAACGGCCCACATCCCTTCTCCCCTTTGTAGTTAACCAAACCCCCCCAAACCCTAACCATTTCATCCAACCCGCCGCCCTCATATGCTCTCATCCCTCTTCTTCTTCAACTAAACCCTAGCCGTCTTGCACTCAAATCCTTCTCCTAATCCCACCAGACATGGGATTTGACTGATATTGCTTGTCGTATACAGCTTCCTCTTGGTACTGGTTACTCTCTTATGGTGCTTGCCTAAACATGGCAAGCAAATCTCATCAAAATCGAACCTGAATCGGCTCAAATCCCTGACCTTTCTGCTATTCCGTCTATATTCATCCTTTGTTCTATTATGGGTAGGAATCTCTGTGTATTTTTGTTGATTCTTACTTACCCTAAAACTAGGGTTTTCATATCTCTTTAGATCGAACCAAAATTGGTTCTATTCTTTGATTTTGGGTGACATTTTGTCGATATTCGTCCTATTCTGTGTGGTGTTTGATTTTTTTATTTTAGATTCTGCCGATTTTTTCACTTTCCCTAAAATTAGGGTCTGAAATTTTTCTCTTTTCCTTACTGGTTTTCGATTGCATGTGACATCCTTTTCCTTTCTCGTGTCTGATTGAAGATTTTCCTTGTTTGGGTGTTTAATTTCTACTACTATATAAATCCCTCCCTATTCCCCTTTTTGAACAGACTTTAATCGATATAATCTCACACTACAACAAAAGTGCTAATTACATGGGAATTTTACCTGGAGATTTTATTTGCAAATAATACATGCGGATTTTCATGGGAAACATTAGGATTCCTAAATTTAAAATATTTTACCTGCGATGAATATTTTCCTAGAAAAATCCATAGGTAACTTTGGCGCCATTATGCGCCAAAATATTACCTGGGAAATTACCCGCGGAAATGAATCGGCAAGTAGATTTCCGTAGGAAAATCGGCAGGTAAGAAAATAAAGAAAATGAAAAAAAATCCTATGTTAATCCGAAGGAAAATCCCTAGGTAACTCTACATGCGAATTTAGTTGGGGATATTTTCTTGAGGAATTACCTGGGGATTTGCTTATTTAGGATATGTATGATGGAGCTATGACTCGGGTTAGGACAGTGGGAGGTGACTCACAGCCTTTTCCGGTGGCTATGGGATTACACCAAGGTTCTGCGCTCAGCCCGTTCTTATTTGCTCTGGCGATGGACGCACTGACACACCATATCCAAGGAGAGGTGCCATGGTGTATGTTGTTCGCTGATGATATAGTTCTTATTGATGAGACGCGAGGCGGCGTTAATAGGAGACTGGAGGAATGGAGGCAGACTCTAGAGTCTAAAGGTTTCAAGTTGAGTAGGACTAAGACAAAATATATGAAATGTAAGTTCAGCAACGTGACGGGGGAAGCGGATGTGAAAGTTAGGCTTGAATCACAGGTCATCCTCAAGAGAGAAAGTTTTAAGTACTTAGGGTCAATTATCCAGGGAGATGGGGAGATCGATGGGGATGTTACGCACCGTATAGGAGTGGGGTGGATGAAATGGAGGGTAGCGTCTGGAGTCCTGTGTGACAAGAATGTGCCACCGAAACTCAAAGGTAAGTTCTATAAAACGGTGGTTAGACCGGCCATGTTTTATGGAGCTGAGTGTTGGCCAGTCAAGAATTCACACATCCAGAAGTTGAAAGTAGCAGAAATGAGGATGTTGAGATGGATGTTGTAAGCACGTGATATTTGCCCTATATGAATTGCTCCCATAATTTCAAAACAAAAATATTTTCTTTTTATTATTTTCAATTTTGTGGTTTTTCGTGGCATTTTCTGTTAATTGTTTGCATTTGTTTTCGCATTTTTAATTCATATAAAAATACAAATATGTGCATTGCATTTTAGGGTTTAATTTTGCATACTTTTTGGAATTGATTGGTAATTAGGAGTTTAAAAAATACAAAATCACAAAAATAGTGTACTTTTGTTTTAATTTAGTTTTTGGAATTTTGATAGTTTTCCCTTTAAATTTGGTTTCTTAATTATTTGTGGTAATTTGTTAGTTATGGTTAATTAATTCAATGTGATAGGATAATTTGATTTAGGAATTAATTTAGGTTTGCTTTTTAGTTTTAAAGAAATTAACAAAAAAGAAAGAAAAAGAAAAGGAAAAGGAAATAAATAAAGGAAGAGGAAATTGGGCCAGCTTTAGTAGTTAAATCTCTAGCCCAAACGGACCACCAGCCCAAGCCATGCCCCAACTCGGTCCAATCCTCCAGTCCCTAGACCACTCAAACGACGTAGTACCAGGCCAATACTACGTCGTTTTGAGTTCCTTAAAACCAAATCAATCTCAGCCCTTTAATCCAATACATCGAACGACCAGGAACCCTTCCCCCTTTTAACTTAAAAATGTCCAAATAACCTAAGACCCCCGTACTTTGACCCCCCATCACCCCCACTCGTCTCTTAGAGATTCCACCAACTTCCGCCACAGACCACCGTCTGCCGCCTGCCGGAATTCGCTCATGGCGGCGGCCGGCGGTCAAATGCCGCCATAATCACACCCCTGAGCCCTTTTCGCACCCCCATCCCAAACCTCCAAACGCTTCCTTTCAAATCCCATTGGAACCTTTCAAACTTTCAAAACCCTAGCGCCGCCCTTGGGCTCTCCAGTGGCGGCGCCGCCTTTGTTCGACCCCAAACTCACACCATAGCTTCCCCTTTCCTCCCTCATCACGGATTCCCCATCCTATTCTCTCATATCACCCCAGAAATCCTCAAATACCGGGTCGAAGTCAAACCCTAATTCCCAAAGCCCCGATTCGAGTCTACTTTTGAAGTCTTGCGGCTCATTTTGATATTGTTCATGTGTTCTTATAAAGAACACATGACTAATATCATAGTTGGCCGGGAAATCCTAGAAGATGAAGTTTCAGGCTCTCTTGCTCATGTGTGCAGGTCTCAATAGGTATTGCATTCAAACTATCTTCCTTCTTCGTCTCCTGCGACTCTTGTCCTTGTTTAAGTTTTCCAGAATTGATAGTTCAGATTATTTGTGTTTGTTCGTTTAAGTCTCTGTTCGTGGCTTGATTAATTAAGTGTTTCCTTTTTGTGTTTGTCCGAGTCATTTGAGTTATTTGACTCAACTCTTTTACCTCATTATTTTCTTTGCTATTCTTCTTTCTTTCTTCTTTTGTCATTTGGCCCAAGCAGCCCTGGCCATTTGGGCATCAGGGCTCGTTGTCTAAGGGCCTGAATGGGGGAATTTGGGTAATAGCAGTCAGGCCCATTTAGGGTTTCAGGGTCTATGGCCCTGTCACGACCCGGATTTCCCACCCTCGGGAGTCGTGATGGCGCCTACTAATAGGAGCTAGGCAAGCCAATTAATTTAACACTTCTCTCAACATCATTAACAGTATAAAGAAGAACGAGGCAATTAATATAAAAAACGGAAGTCTTGAAACATAATTAACAGAAACCAAGTGCGGAAATTCAAATACACCTCTACCCAGATCTGGTGTCACTAACTCACGAACTTCTACTGAATGCTAAATACAAAGTCTGAAGAAGAATACAGTACTGTCTGATCCGATACAAAGGAAATCAAACGAAAGACAGAGATAAGAGAGACTCCAGGCCATGCGGACGCCAGCAAGGCTACCTCGCGAATCTCCGGACTGAAGTAAGCTCCCAATGCTCCTACTGCTGTCCAAAAGCTCCTGCTCTGGTACTATGATCTGTGCCAAAAGCACAGAAGTGTAGCATCAGCACAACCGACCCCATGTGCTGGTAAGTGCCTGGCCTAACCCCGGCGAAGTAGTGACGAGGCTAGACAGGACCTACCAAAATCAACCTGTGCAGATATATACATACAAAGGCAACAGAAATAACAACAAAGAACATCAACTAAAAAAAAGGGGGAAGGGGGCATGCTCGGGGAAAATACAGCGAATACAGATCAACGGATATAACGACGAAACTATCTCAATACCATAACTCATATATAAGTGGTCGGCGCGCCACACGATCCCATTTCTTGATTCATAAGTGGACGGCGTGCTACACGATCCCATTTCATAATATATAAGTGGTCGGCGTGCCACACGATCCCATTTCTTGATTCATAAGTGGACGGCGTGCCACACGATCCCATTTCATAATATATAAGTGGTCGGCGTGCCACACGATCCCATATTATAGTATATAAGTGGACGGTGTGCCACACGATCCCATATTATAGTTCTAAATATCTGACTTTGTAAAGAAGGCCCCATCAGGGGAATTCGACAACATAACACTTTAACCCGGCAAGGGTACAACTAACAACCCAAATATCCCGGCAAGGGAGAGTAATCACAACACATCCTCTTTTAAATCACTTCTTTCTCAACTATCACATTCTTGTTCGAGCCAACGCTCCAAAATATACCAATCACAATTCTTCCTCAACCGTTCACATTATATGAAATTTATCAATTAAACAAAGGAAGTTGTGTCACATCATTGGAATTAAAAGCAATTAAGACTCACGGTCATGCTAGACTCCGGTGCATAAATAACCGTCACCATGCCTATACACCGTACTCCACATTTAGCAAGTAGCAAATAACATCCTAATCCTATTCCCTCAAGCCAAAGTTAGAGCAAACACTTACCTCGGTTCAAGAATAGCAATCAACTCTCTAATACCGCCTTTCCTTTACAATCCAACTCCGAAACAATGACATCTAGGCATAATTAGTTCAATAATATCGATAAGGGCTCAAAAATATAATCCCATAGCCTAGAAATGAAATTCCTATCATTCCTCCAAAAACACCAAAATTCGACACCGGTCCCACATGGTCCAAACACGAGGCTCGGACCAAAACCCAATCACCCATAACCCCACGAGTTCAAATATATAATTTATTTCAAGATTCGACCCCAAATTGAGGTTGAATCACCCCAAAATCCCCAAAGCCCTAACTCTACCCAAAACTCCCATTTTCTACTTTGAATTCATGATTTAGGGCTAGGAAATTAGTGATTAGTGGAAGAAATTAAGAGGGAAAGAAGTTAAGAATACTTACCTAAGAGGCTATGGAGAAAGAAGCTCTTCAAAATCGCCTATGGAGTGTTAGAGAGAGGAGTTCGTGTGAAGAAATGGCTAAATCCCGAGCTACTGATTCTGTTTTGAACTTAAAAATTCGCTGGGCAAAAATGCCCTTTGCTTTCGCATGAATGAGGACGCGTTCGTGAAGGGTGGATAGTTTAAGGCATCGCGAACGCGAGGTGCTAATCGCAAACGCGTAAAAGAAGGGGCTGGGGTCTGGGACTGGCTAGTACGCGAACGCGAGAGAGGACTCGCGAACGCGGTGAAGGGGAAGCCTGGCTATGCGGACGTGGGGTATTGTCCGCGAACGCGATGAAGAGGGACCACTGAAGCTTCGCGAACGCGTGACTGGAACGCGAACGCGAAGAAGGGATTTGCTGTGCAAAAATTGCAGAAAATCTGCTATGTTTTCTAAGTGTAAAACTACCCCGAACCACCTCCGAATCACTCCCGAGCCCTCGGGGCTCCCAACCAAACACACACACTAACTCAGTAATATCCTACGAACTTAGTCGAGCGATCAAATCGCCAAAATAACATCAAAATCAATGAATCAAACCTCAAAATCATCATGTTTATTTATAACTTCTTAAACTTCTAACTTTAGATATTTAGGTCCGAAACACGTCAAACGACGTCCGATTTCGACCAAACTTCACAAAAAGCGCTTATTATATATTTAAGACCTGTACCGGGTGCCGGAACCAAAATACGCGCCCGATACCTATGTTTTCTAACTCATTTTCTTTTCAAAATTCCATATCATTTTCAGAAAAACAATTTCTTTCAAAAATTCATTTCTCGGGCTCGGGACCTCGGATTTCGATTCCGGGAATACCCCCGAGTCCCATATTTTTCTACGGACCCTCCGGGACCGTCACATCACGGGTCCGGATCTGTTTACCCTAAATGTTAACCGAAGTCAACTTTAATCATTTTAAAGCCACATTTTGAAAATTTTCACAGAATTTAACATATAAGCTTTCCGGCTACGCGCCCGGACTGCGCACGCAAATCGAGGCAAGCAAAAATGAGGTTTTCAAGGCCTCGGAAGCACGGAAAAAGAGAGAAATCCGGTGATGACCCTTTGGGTCGTCACAGGCCCAACTAGCTTGACCCAGTCTAAAAAGTAGCTTGGGCAACAAGCTAAGATTTTAGGGGCTGAATAGTCTAAAAAGTAAAAATAAAAGGGACTAAAAGGCAAACAAAATCTGCAGGGGTTGCCCTAGTTGTGTGCCTATAAAAGGCACCCCTTCTTGCCTTAGAGGGGGAGGTTTTTTGAATGGCTAAGAAATCCAGAAAAGGCAACCATTTCTACTGTTCCAATAATCCCATTTAATTTCAGTATAAAAATCAGAAAACACCCAAAAAAAAATACCACAGTTCCATTGATTTCATTTTGAAACTTCAATTTGCTGATTTTGGTTCATCCTGTTTCATTGGTTGCTGATTTTGATCTCACTGAAAGTCGTTTGTTCTGGGCTGTACTGCTGTTGTTGCTGAATTTCTGATCCTCATTTTCTTCTTTGTTACCTCCTTTCTAGGTATTTTTTGATTCTCAAAGGGATAAATGTAAACCTGGAACTGTAATGGCTTGAAACTTAATGAAATACATGACCATTCTTTAGTTTTCATGTCAATTGTTTGCTTGGAATTGCTGAAATCAGTAACATGGTGTGATGGTGTTTAGATTAGCTAGTTTATGTTAGCATAATAGTATATTAGGAATGCTCTTTAATTTTCTATCCCGTTGAAAGCATGAGGTTTTGGCCTGTGTATGTGTAAGTAATTTCAGACATTCGAAACAGCTGTATGCATGGACTGTTAACCATATTATTCGTTGTTTGGTTTTGAGACTATTTAGCCATAGTAGGGTGTAAGTTGATTGGTTGTATATATTGTGGAAACTCTATTGCTGTACGTTAGAGCTTGGATGGATAGATTACATTTACCTTGGGCAAGTATTCATTAATATATATCAGCTTCATGAGATTTGGATAGAAATAGTTATTGTTGTCTCTTTGAGGTTCGGATTTGAGTTATTTTGGATTTTTAGGATTTACTGTTTTCTTCACGTGGTTTGTTTCGCTTTAGTTTGGCTCGAAGCCTGTTTTTAGGTGACTAAGGATTTGTGATTGGATACAAAGCTAAAACAAGGAGAAAAGAGCATTAAAAATTATATAGCACTACACAGTCTGTTTGTTTCTCATAAATTTCCATATGATTAGCATCATAACAGCCATAGTGGATTTGTTGTCAACTGATTTTGGTTTGATTGCTGTGTAATGGGCGAATGCAAAAGTATGTTCTCCATGTTGAGGTTGGAAACGAGGAAGGCTAGTAAAAATATTGTGAACTCTTCATCCTTCGTTTGGGGCTTCAATTGAGGCCCAATGACCTTTCGTGTGTTCAAATAAGGTCCAGGTAGCCACTTAATGCATACCTGCATGAAAACATGTACTGATAGTTGGTTGTTTCTTCCTAAATGATTTCGTTGTGTGTTTGGGGACGTGATGGTTTGGACGTCTGTTTGGCTCGATGTAGAAGCCATGAAATCCCAATGCCCCCCCCCCCCCCTTTATGATATACTGAGCCAATTATTGTGGTTGCGTATACGTTCGCGTAACATGACCATGATCCTAAATTAATTCGGAGTATGCGTCTACGCAACTTCGCTCAATCTTTGCTTAATATTAAAATAGGTTACAAGATTTTAGTTAT
Organism: Nicotiana attenuata; assembly: GCF_001879085.1. Taxonomy (NCBI): domain Eukaryota; kingdom Viridiplantae; phylum Streptophyta; class Magnoliopsida; order Solanales; family Solanaceae; genus Nicotiana; species Nicotiana attenuata. Next base: position 70,647 of record NW_017670976.1, on the reverse strand, counting down.
TTTCTTTAGTTCACATAAGTTCATTAAAATCGCATATGGCCTTGTAGTAATTTCGTAGGCTAGACAAAAGTAATATTTCGTAGAATATCCTTTAAGGCCGTTTAAAATACCAAGTGTGGTTGCGTATACGTTCGCGTAACACAACCACATTTCTAAAAACCAAACCGGAGTATGCGTTCGCGCAACTTCGGCCCGAACACTCTTAATAATAACTAAGCGTTATTGATTGTGGACACGTTCGCATGACATGATTTTTGACGCACTGAACGGGCGAGTATACGTACGCGTAACCCGTCTCAAGATAATTTTCTAATTAAAAATGGTGAAGGAAGCAAAAGCACATAGGTTTAAAAATCAGTAATTAAATAATTTCTTAAGCCAAGTAGGATCAAAGCGACCGTGCTCGAACCACGGAACTCGGGAGTGCCTAATACCTTCTCCCGGGTTAACAGAATTCCTTACCCGGATTTCTGATTCGCAGATTATAATAACAGAGTCATTCTTTTCCTCGATTCGGGATTAAAACCGGTGACTTGGGACACCTTAAATATCCCAAGTGGCGACTCTGATTTTAATTAAATAGATCCCGTTTCGATTGTCACTTCAAGTTGGAAATAACTCCCTTTATTATACCCTTTTACGGGGGGTGTAGTAGTAAAAAGGAGGTGTGACAGCTCTGGCGACTCTGCTGGGGACAAGAACCCAGAACTCTTGTTCAGGGTTCAAGAATTCGAGCTTGTTTTATGATTTTTACTTGGCTTATTTATTGTTGATATTATTGTATTTTGTGAACCTTCGTGCTAAATGCTATCTGTTTCCCGCTTTAATATTGTTGAATTGTATATAATTTCCTTCTTACGCCACCCCATCTAAGTCTTCTGAAAATGGTGCATACGTTCGCGTAGCCCGCTTTTCTGTAGAAATTATACCAAATAGAGCGAGGCTGGGCAAGCGACAAGGCCGGGCAGACTTTAGTGCTCCCGGTACGTCGCCCCCTTCTCGGCCCCAGTTGTCCGCTCGGGTACCCTATGTCTAGATCAAAACCCCAGGATTTAAACTTAAAAAAACACAGCTCCATGCCGGATCCCTAGTAGGAGCGCTTGTTTGCATCACGTGCATTTTGACTTAGGGGACTCAACACAGGGGTTGGGTCCGTCTAGGACAGGTGTACCCAAAATAATAGACCATCATGATGCATTCTGTGTGCTACGTGAACATTTATTTGTTTCGGCTTGCATGCTGACCGACTAGATAAGAAAAGAAAAGAGAGGGGAAAAATCAAAAAAAAGAGAAAAACAAGAGGGAAAAAGACCAAGAGTGATGTAGGAAAGAAGAAAACCCGGTTCTGAAGAAAACCCAATGCTTGAAAATACCCCGAAACTCTGCCGATGTTTTTTTTTACAAAAAAAAAAAAGTCAAGTTGACCGAACTACGCTGGTTTGATTCTCACCGGATGTGAGATACGTAGGCAACCCTCATCGGGTCCAACCACCCTTTTTCAAAAATAGCCAAAAATACCAAGACTTTAACTTTTTGTCAAAATAAGTCGGGTGCCGCCATTCTTGTTTAAAATAAGCCGAATGTCCCCAAAAGGGCGCCGGAAGGCTATTTTTGCAAAAACAGCCACTCTAAGTCATTTTTAAATGGTTTGGGGGCACAGCCTTAAAATATCCCTCCCGGAAGTGCTGAGAGGCCGTATTTGCAAAACCAAGTCTTTGCTTTCTTAAATAAAATTTTTGAAAAAAATAGCCACTTTTCTTTTAAGTCACAATAAGTCAGCTTTCTTTAAATAGTCACACTTTTCCTTAGAACTCCTTGTCCAGGATGACCCAGTTGACATCGAAACCTTCTCAGTCCTGCGCAGGCCTGTGGCGATGCCGAGTGATGCCCCGCGGGCCCCAGGGTTTGAAGCTTTGATGTATTCCTAGTTAATCGAGTCTGTATTTTTGTTTTTGAGTCTGTTTTTGTAACTTCCCTTTTTGAGAAAAAGAAAAACAAATAGTCTGGTAGCTTTTGTAATCGCAATTGTTATTAATGAAAAATTGAGAAAAATTCCCCAAAAATTGTTTCCTTATTTTCGCATTTATTTGCAAGAACTACGCTTGGTCTGATTCATGCGGGGTCATGATACGTAGGCAATCTCCATAGGATTCGACCATAACCAAAGGAAAAAGAAAAAAAAGAGAAAGAAGAAAAAGAGAGAAAATAAAAAGAGAGCAAGAGAAAAAGGAAAGAAAAGAGCGGAAAAACAATGAAAGAAAAAAGGGAAAATGAGAGAAATTTGAGGAAAGGAGAGAATATGAACAAGAAAAATCAAGGCAAGAGTAAAGAAGAAAAGAAGAAAAAGAGAGAGAAAAGTTGCATAAGGAAATAAAAGAAAGGCCGGGATGACGCAAGCAGTCGAGCAAATGCATAGTAGAAACTGTTAACTGCTTAGGTGCATTCATTCCCCAAATGTGTAGTTACCAATATGTTAAATGCCCTAATGCTAACGTGGTGGCTTCATTTTTATCATATTCACAGCAGAAAGGTGGTTGGTTTGTGGTTTTAGAGTAGCTCTTCCCTACAACACAAAAGCAAAAGACGATGGCAGAGAACAACAGAACTGAGTGGGTTGATACCAATGCCTGAAAACAGCTGGTTGAACAGGACAACGGGTTGGTAGAAGAGGTAAAGATGTTGAGACAACACGTGGCAGACATGTATCGGGCATGGATGATTGGGAAAGCACCACCCCCGCCACCACCCAGCTTCCTAGACGTTGTCCTTACCCAAATCCCGGACACAACATCAGGCGATCCTCCACACTCTCCATATTTACCCGCTTATCACAGCTTTCCCAGTCGCCCTAGTGGCTCCATCACTCTTCGTCCAACTATCTTTTCCCAAAGATGCCCCCCGATCACATCCACTGTTCTCGACAATGAACACCCGCCAAAGCTCATAACGCCCAATATCACCCCTCCGAGGTTGCTTACAAGGCTCCGAACTCGCACAACCAAGGCCCACGGGATGAGCCTCATGTTGAAACTGGAAAATTCACAGGAAGAGAAGGGTTAGAGGGGGTACCCAGGAAGCTGAAAAGCATAGAACAGTCCTTAAGGGACAAGCAAGGAATGAGGGGTCAGGATAGTGTGGATTACAAAGAACTGTCTGTGTCTCCTGACATTCGCCTACCCATGGGGTTTAATGTACCAAAATGCAGCTTGTATGATGGGTCTTGGGATCTGGTATCCCACCTGAAGGTTTATTGCAATGAAGTGAGAAGTGTTGGAGAGAAAGATGACCTGATGATGGCATATTTCAGGGAGAGCCTAACTGGGGCAGCTTTGGACTGGCATGGTCGTCAAAATGTTGATAAGTGGCTTACATTGGGTGACATGGCTCAAGACTTTGTCCGATACTTTCAATGCAAATCAAGTGTTACCCCAGACCGCTCCTCGCTATCTAAGATGGGAAAGAAGCCGAAGGAAAGCTTTAGGGAGTTCGGGCTCAGATGGAGGGAGCAAGCTGCTCAAGTCAGTACCCCGATTGGTGAAGAAGAAATGGTTGAGCTTTTCCTACGAGCCCAGGGGCCCACCTACTTCAATCATTTGATCCCGGCCGTGGGTAGACCTTTCGATGAGGTATTAAGAATGGGGGAGTTAGTAGAAGAGGGAATCAAGTCAGGTAAGATTATGAGCTGGTCGAATGACATTCAGAATATCCCAGCAAGCTTAGGTGGGGGAGGGGAAGCAGAAAAGATGATCCGATGAGTTTTCCTGATCAACACCCCCGACACCGTCCCCGTGGATATCCTTGTACACCAGGTGACCCTTCCCAATGCTACTTCTCTCCATAGAATTCCTAGAGTCATACACCACTTTTTCGGTACCCGGCTCCACAAAATGCTTATCTACCCCCACGAGCCTGCCAAAAAACCCCTGGATCAGGTTTCCGACCCAATCAAGCATGTTGGGATGAGAGACTACGAAAGAAGAAAGTCTACACTCCATTGGAAGAGTCATACGCCAATCTGTTCCAGAGGCTAAGGAGTTCGGGCATGCTGAAGCCTATCCAGATAAAAATACCAAACCCTCTTCCAAAGAAGTTTGATTTTTCCCAAAGGTGCGCATATTGCTCAATTGCCCCGGGACATGACATAGAGAAGTGTTGGAAGCTGAAGAATGCAATTCAGAAGTTTATTGATGCAGGCGACATTGTCGTGCAAAATCCGGATGCAGCAAACACTAGCCAAAGTCCATCACCTGTGGATAATGAGACGCATATGGTAGGCATGATTTATTCTGAAAAGGAATATGAGAATTCTTCTGGGAGCCTCGGAGGTCCAAGGGCTACCAAGCTTTCAGCACTATCAGAGGTTGATCTTAAGAACGAGCCGGCAAAAGGAACTCAAAAGCAACTTGATAAGAACAATGTGATGAAGACTTGTGAAGTTCCCGGTATTGTTGATGCAGAATTCAGTGGCTAAGATACTGTGCTTGGTAATTGGAAAGACGCTCCATTGCTTAGTCAATCGGAGAGGAGCTTGGTGGCTTAGGTTGTTGTCATCCCTGTTGTCCGGGTTATTTCAGGCTTGTAATCCGGATATCGTCTTGTGACTCAAACCCTTCTATCCTTTTATTTTGTCTAGTTCCTTTGGTCGTAGTGTCTCATGTAGTGTTGTCTAGGTTTGTTCTAAGGGTTGTACCCCAGTTTATTGTGCTTGTTTTGTTGTTTAAACCCTTTCACCGTCTGTCTAATGCAATTCTCTATTTTCTGCCATTTCTAGTCATTTTTGTTTAGTTCTTTTCTTCTCTTTACAATTCTTTTCATGCTGGTTCTAGTGACATGACATGCATGCATAATTCTCAGCCTGGTTTTTAAAAGTTAGTCTGGCACGAAGCAATGAAATAATGTTGAAGATATAGGGACACTGGAGGGAAATATGAACAGATCATTTGAGGCCCGAACCATGTGAAACTGAGGCAGATAGAACATAAAGAAACCGTAAAAGCAAGTTGGCCAAATTAACAGGGGCTATTCGTGGTAAGCAGAGTGAGAGTGTTGTCCAATGGAGCTTTGTATTCAACAGATGTAGAAAGCGAATGTGTGGATATGGTTATCAAGTTTGGTACAATCAAAAGATGTTACAAATGTTTTCCTTGGTTTGTTTAATTGTGAAGTTTGCACTTGGCATGTTTTGGAGATTGGAATGACGAAGGCATTTTGTTCTGCTATCTAAACACTTTATCCTTTTTTACCCCTTTGAGCCCTGTTTATTTTATTTCATACCCCTCTTTCGGAATCAATAGCAAAGATCAGGAACACAAGCGTGAAAGATAGGTAAAGAAAAAAAGGGAAGAGAAAAAGAGAAGAAAAGGAAAAAGAAAAAAAAAGGAAAAGAAAAAAAAAGAAAAAAAAACAACAAAACAACAAAAAGAGAAAAGGAAGAAAAGAAAAGAAGAGAAAAGAAAAAAAAGAAAAGAAAAATCACAACAACAAAGTAATTTCTATGACCTGAACTACGTTTGACTTGATTCCGAAAGGATACGTAGGCAGCCTCTCTCTGAGGTTTAGTCACACCAAAATGAAAATCCAAATGTCCCCAAAGAAAGAAACTGGGGCAGTAGTTGTGCTTGTTGTGAGAAATCTAATTCCGAAAGTTGTAATTTTGAACCCATGTTGAATTGTTTTGAGACTTTGATACCCTTTCTTTCTAACCCTATCCAAAAGCCCACATTACGGTCCAAAGAAAGACCTTTCGATCAGTCTTCGACAGATACCAAATCAAGCGAGTAGAGGTGAATCATATCAGGGCAACACTCCGGTCTAAACAAGGGAAGTGAAGAATGAGGGAGTCTTGTTGATGAGAACCCTCACGGGTACCACAAGGCGATGAAAGCTGAGAGAAATAAAAAATGAGAGAGTCTTATTGGTGAAAACCTTCATAGGCACCATAAGGCGACGGTGAGATGAGATAAAGACCAAAATGAGAGAGGCTTGATGGTGAAAACCCTTCGGGCACTACAAGTCGAAAAAGGATTGTGATTCAAATTGGATAGGCGGAGCATCGAAGCCCAGTTTCACGGCAAAAAGGTACGACAACAGCTGAGCATCAGATTTGCTTAACAGAATAGGTCACAAGTGCATGTCATGGTCAGTAGAGTTGGTATCCACATCCAATAGGTTTCTACTTTGTGGTTTTCTTGTTAGGAATCATCTCTTTCCTTTGTCCTTTACTCTGTTCCTTTTGTTGTGTTTTCTTCCTCCTCCTGAGTTTGTTTGGTCATAACAAGTGAGAAATGAATTCAAAATCTGCCACCAAGCTTTCCAATTGGACAAAACGGGATCTGGTGAACACATCAAAGCGTCATAAGTCAAGAAAGAACAGCAGGCACACTGAGTTGGCAACAATCTACATGCCTTGGGATCCTTGTGAAATGCAAGGGCTTGGTATTTGTCAATTCATGAACAACCCAACAAATGAAGGGTTTGGGGAGAATAGATCAAAAAGGTATCGGTACATATCAGATGGAGGGTGCTTGGTGAACGGATCAGAGGTATTTTCTGCGTTAAGGAAAGTGGTTAGCAAGGTCTCCAAGTGAGAATCGGTTGTCAAGGCAAGTGAAGGAACAATACAACTTCAAGGCCGAGGTCAGTGATTAAATCAAGAAAGAACATCATGTACACAAAGTGGGAGCAATAGAAGTGCTTGGGATTCATATGAGACATAAGGATTGGGGGAACGCCAGTTCATGCAATGCAACAAGTAGAGGATATCGGGAACAAGCAAGGTCTTCGAGTGGAAATCAGTCATCTTGGCAAATGCAGAAGCAGGTGGCCTCAAAGTTCAAGGCCACAAACTAACCACCACATTTTAGACTCACAAGTTTTCTTTGTTTGAAATAGGAACAAAGCAGTGTAAGAAAGTTGGTTCAACAATAAAAAAAGAAAGAAAAGAAAGGAAGAAGAGGAGAGCCGACAAAAGGGAAGTTTCTCAAATCTTCGCCCTTGCCTGTCTTGTTAGCGTGCATAAAATGCTGCCATTGCTTTTCACATTTTCTCCTCCTAGGATGAAAAGTCCTAGTCTGATGGATTTTTCTCCAAATAGAAATCTTAGTATGATGAATTGTTCTCCTAAGATAGACAACCTAGTCTGATGAATCTTTTCCTAGGATAAATGTCTTAGTCTGATGAACCTTTCTCCTAAGATAACAAAAGGGACCTAGTCTGACGAACTTTCTCCTAGGATCTAAATCTTAGTCTGATGAATCTTTCTCCTAAGATAGAAAACCTAGTCTGATGAACCTTCTCCTAGGATCAAAATCTTAGTCGGATGAATTGTTCTCCTAAGATAGACAACCTAGTCTGATGAATTTTCTCCTAGGATCAAAATCTTAGTCGGATGAATTGTTCTCCTAAGATAGACAACCTAGTCTGATGAATCTTCTCCTAGGATCAAAATCTTAGTCTGATGAATCTTTCTCCTAAGATAGAAAACCTAGTCTGATGAACTTTCTCCTAGGATCAAAATCTTAGTCAGATGAAACTTTCTCCTAAGATAATAAGATACACAACCTAGTCTGATGAATCTTCTCCTAGGATCAAAATCTTAGTCTGATGAATCTTTCTCCTAAGATAGAAAAGCTAGTCTGATGAACTTTCTCCTAGGATCAAAATCTTAGTCAGATGAAACTTTCTCCTAAGATAATAGGATAGACAACCTAGTCTGATGAATCTTCTCCTAGGATCAAAATCTTAATCTGATGAATCTTTCTCCTAAGATAGAAAACCTAGTCTGACGAACTTTTTCCTAGGATAAACGTCTTAGTCTGATGAATCTTCCTCCTAAGATATCAAAAAAAAGGACCTAGTCTGATGATCTTTCTCCTAAGATCAAAATCTTAGTCTGATGAATCTTTCTCCTAAGATAGAAAACCTATTCTGACGAATTTTCTCCTAGGATAATTTGAAAAGAAAAAGGGAAGTTTAGATTTGAAAAAAAAAAGGGGGGGTCAATTTTTAGTTTTCTTAAGTTAACAATGTTTAGTTTTCTTGAAATCAGGGGCCCCGCCTGGAGAATAGGGTCAGTCTTAACTTTAGTCAAGCTTAGTTTATAGTTTTTCGCAAGCTCAATCACTTTTAGGAGACACACATCCTAGTCGAGTCATTAATTTTACTCTCATCATTGCATCCTTCATCAGCAGCGTAGGTGATTTATAGTTTTGCTAACAACTCAGAAATCTTCCTAGTGCAAACTGGGGCAGAAAAGTTTCTTTTGTTTTGTCTGTTTTGTTGTAGTAGCAGGCGCCCACCTGGAGAACAAGGGAACTTATTTCAGAATTCATTTCAGAGTCATGTGAAGTTTCAAGTCACTAGCAGTCGCCCCACCTGGAGAACGAGGGAAGTCATTTCAGAAGTCAAGTCAAGTTAGAAGTAGCGAAAGCTCGCCTCAAAAATACGAGTCGACAGTCCGAGATAACCAAAAGAAGTCTCAATCAAGAATAAAAGAAAAAAAAGAGTGAATCCAAAGTGCAGAAGCGGAGAAAAGATGTGGGCTGCTCAAGACACAATTGAAGTCACAAGCTCTGCATGTCCCGTCTTGATCTGAAAAGGCTGAAGAAGATCGAACCAACACCTGCAGCTAACAAGCATCAAGATTCAGATCAGAGTCCGCATGAAGAACCACCCAAGACTCAAAATCAAGCTTCAGAAGACTCATAAATAGGAATCTTGTAACTCGTAGCTGATAGGCTTAGTTAGTCTTTTTAATTTTGATTTTTGATGTAATAACGGGACCGCGGACCAGAACCTCGACGGCACCTCAAACGGCTCTCCACCTCGGTATACTCCATCACCTCATTCACTTCTGAGCTACACTTGGCCTGATTCCTTTATAGCCAAGGATATGTAGGCATCTCAGATACCAGGGCTCGGTCACATCCTCTTTTCTTTTAAGTTTTTGGTCTCTCTAAATAAGGGTTGGGTCAAAAAACCTGTCTCGTCGTTCTTTATCTGAAAACTCTTCGTGTTTCCAGTCAAAGAGGGGAAGCTGTAGACATGTGATTTTTGACCCTCCCCAAGATTTTACATATTTTAGCATATAAATATTTAGTTTAGGTCTAATATCGATATTTTAGCTAGTTTTGACCCTTTCACTTTATTTATAACAAAATAAAATTACAAAAATATTTCTTTTTTTAGCTAATCTAGTTACTTTTAATTTATCTACTTTACATAAAATTCAAAAAAATAAATAAAAATACAAAATAGTTCACTTGTTTTAGGTAATATATTTNTTACAAAAAATATTTTCTTTTTTTTAGCTAATCTAGTTACTTTTAATTTATCTACTTTACATAAAATTCAAAAAAAATAAATAAAAAATACAAAAATAGTTCCACTTTGTTTTTAGGAATATTATTTTTTGCAATGATTTTAATCTAATTCTATTTTTATCTTTTAGTATGATATTTGAAAAATACCAAAAAAAATAGGTTTGTTTTAGCGGTTAGTCTTATTTTAATAGTTATTTTACTTAAGTAGAATTAATTAGTAAATGGTGTAGTATTTTTGGTCTTGTTTTAGAAAAAAAAAAGAGTATGAAACTTGGGACTAATTTTGTTTGGTCTTAATTGAAAAAAAAGGCCCAATATAGAATAGCCCAAAATATTGAGCCCATACTCATTCCCCATTTGACCTAACCCAATTTCTACCCCTATAAAATAAAGCTAGACTCTAAGACCTAGACCCTAGACACTCAAGAAAGCGGCAGACCTTTTTTTACCCTCCCAATCGAGCTGCTAGGAGTAAAAATTCAGAGCATCATCATGTGGAAGAGTGCTTTTCGGTGTCGATTCGAGGTTCCGGTTTGTAATTTCGGTATTTCAGTCCAAGGGTCGTTGCCTTGTTTAGCCCGATTGATTTGCAATTTTCAGCTTTGTTCATCAATAAAAGGTCCATTTCTCAATTTTCATTCTCGTTTTTATTTTATTAAAATATCTTGGCGCGTGTGTTGGTTGATTTGTGATTCTACGTTATTTGAGTAGCATGTTTTAGTTTTTCATTTAAATTGTTTTAATGAGTTTTTATTTCGATTGTGATGTATCTCGTCTAGTCTTGGTTCTTGAATAAGTGCTTTTAATTGGGTAGATAGAAAAATTGGAGTTATTTCTTTCTTGGCAAGAAATAAGAATGGGCCATAAGGTGGGTTTTGGACCATAAGAAATCTAGGCAAGTAATAGATCATGTTAGTTAGCCTATTTGCCCAATAATATCTTGTTCATTAATTCGGCATCACAACAATCTCAAAGATTAGGAAAATAATTCAAGTGCGCTAGTTGTTTTAGGCGCGATCAATAATAAATTATCGTGGCCATGGGTACGGTTACCGTGGCATGGTCATGATACGTAAATCCCAATTCGGGGGTGCATTTCATGTAACCCGATTATAACAACTTCGAGTAATAAAACCCTTTGAAATAAATTGAGGCGTGACATGCCAAACAAAATTTATAATCCATGGCCCTCATAAGATTAGATTCAAGAACTAACACTTATAGAAAAAGGTTTGAGGTGTGCCATAAATAAATTAAATCAAAATGAACTTCGTAGTTTGCTATAGGTGCGTTAATTATATAATTATCACGGTTACTAAAATCCGGGGGTACATTTCATGTGGCCCGGTTCTAATTTCCAGCAAGGTTAAATAGAACGTGTTGTGGATCACGGGTGCATTTCATGTAGCGTGGCTTGCGATATGTTTTAAATAACCTTGAATTAATTCTTTAAATCAATAAAAGCGGTTATAAAGTTAAAAGATGCACATAGGTTTAAAAGTGTTTTAAAATCAGATAATTAGGCCAATAATAATAGTTGAGCGATCGTGCTAGAACCACGGAACCCGGGAATGCCTAATACCTTCTCCCAGGTTAACAGAATTCCTTACCCGGATTTATGTGTTCGCGGACTATAAAACAGAGTCAATCTTTCCTCGATTCGGGATTTGAACCGGTGACTTGGGACACCATAAATTATCCCAAGTGGCGACTCTGAATTTTAAATAAAATAATCCCGTTTCGATTGTCACTTAAATTGGAAAAACTCCCTATCACCCTTCGGGTGTGTAAAAAGGAGGTGTGACAGAGACCAAGGTAGATCTGCTGGTGTTCGCAGAGCCTGAAGTCCCCCTTTCCCCGCCTTAGTTTTCTATTGTCTCTTCTACTTCGAGAACAGTTGTATTTCTTTCAGACTTGTATTTGTAGTAAATCTTAGTCGCTCGTGGATTGTGACACCAGATCTATGGGGTAGTTATGTACTTGAGTTGTGGCACAGTTACTTCATTTCCGCACTTCTTAATTATTTTTGTTTTAAAATAATATCTGCCCCTGTTTGGTTAACTATAATGGTAGTAAAATGGTAATTGTCGACTTGCCTAGCTTTCACGAGTAGACGCCATCACGATTTCCGAAGGTGGGAAATCTGGGTCGTGACAAGTTGGTATCAGAGCTCTAGGTTGCTTAGGTCTCTCAATTCATGAACAAGCTAGGTAGAGTCGGAGGGATCGGTACGGAGACGTCTGTGCTTATCCCCCAGAGGCTACAGAGTTTAGGAAAAACTTCACATCTATTCTTTCCGATCGTGCGACTTGATTTCTCAATGCTAATTGAACTTCCACTCTATTCTTTCGCAGATGGTGAGAACACGTACTGCTTCATCAGCTGACCAGCAGTCCGAGCCCCTAGTGGCAGCTCCTACGAGGGGCAGAGGCCGAGGGCCGAAGCAGAGGTAGGGCTCAGCCCAGAGCTCGAGCAGCAGCACCCGCGATGGAGCCTCAGGTTGAGTTTGAGGATGAGGTTCCAGCCCAGACAGTTCCAGCAGGGCCAGCTCAGGTTCCGGAGGGGTTCATAGCCACCCCGGTACTCCAGGATGCTCTAGTCCGTCTAGTGGGCCTTATGGAGAGTGTCACTCAGGCAGGCATATTCCCTGTAGCACCAGCTGTTTCTCAGGATGGAGGAGGAGCCCAGACTCCTGCTACTCGCACTCCGGAGCAGATGGCTCCCCAGTTTCAGACTCCAGCAGCTCAGCCAGTTGGGGTAGTTCAGTCGGGTGTTGTAGCACAGACCGGTGATGGGCTAGCTATGTCCGCTGATGCCTTGTGGAGGCTGGATAGGTTCACCAAGCTTTTTACTACTACATATGGCGGTAGATCTTGAGAGGATCCCCAGGATTATTTGGACAGTTTTCACGAGGTTCTGCGGAACATGGGGGTAGTGGAGACCAATGGGGTCGACTTTGCTGCTTTTGGTCTGTCAGGTTCCGCCAAGAAGTGGTGGAGGGATTTTTGTTTTTCTAGACCAGCTGGGTCGCCTGCTTTGACTTGGGATCAGTTCTCTCAGCTATTTCTGGAGAAGTTTCTCCCTATCACCTGGAGAGAGGATTATCGGAGGCAGTTTGAGCGCCTCCAACAGGGTTCTATGATTGTCACCCAGTATGAGACTAGATTTGTTGATTTGGCTCGTCATGCTCTTCTTATACTCCCCACCGAGAGAGAGAGAGTGAGGAGGTTCATTGAGGGACTCGCTCAGCCTATTCGATTGCAGATGGCTAAGGAGACAGGGAGCGAGATTTCTTTCCAGGATGCGGCCAATGTGGCCAGGCAGGTTGAGATGGTTCTAGCTCAGGGGAGCGGTCAGGCGTCTGACAAGAGGCCTTGTCATTCTGGTAGATTCAGTGGTGCCTCGTTCGGAGGCAGGGATTCTTTTGGTAGGGGCCATCCTCCCAGGCCGTTTCATTCAGCACTACAGGCTTCTCACGATGCTCCAGGTGGTCGTGGCTCTCATATGCAATGTTCAGATCAGCTACCCTACAGTGCATCACCAGCTCCTATCAGTGCACCTCCGCTCCAAAGTTTTCAGGGTAGTTACTCAAGCCGTCAGGGTGAGTTTCAGGGTCAGCAGTCCCAGCAGCCGAGGACTTGTTATACTTGTGGCAATTCGAGGCACATTGCTAGATTTTGCCCTCGAGCGTCGAGCAGTTCTCAGCATTAGGGTTCTCGTGCCATGGTTCAGGCACCGGGTGTTCCACCGCCCACTCAGCCAACTAGGGGCAGGGGTTAGACAGCTAGAGGTGGAGGTAGAGGTGTTAGAGGTGGAGGTCGGGCCGCTAGAGGTGGAGGTCAGGCCGCTAGAGGTGGAGGCCAGCCAGCAGGAGACCGTCCCAGGGATGTGATTCAGAGTGGTGGGGCCCAGCCCCGATGTTATGCCTTCCCAGCCAGACATGTGGCTGAGGCATCTGATGCCGTTATCACAGGTACGGTTTTGGTTTGCAGTAGAGATGCATCAGTCCTATTTGATCCAGGGTCTACGTACTCATATGTGTCATCTTATTTTGCTACGTATTTGGCCGTGCCTCGTGATTCTTTGAGTGCTCCTGTATATGTGTCCATGCCGGCGGGTGATTCCATTGTTGTAGATCGTGTCTATCGCTCGTGTGTGGTTATTATTGGGGGTCTTGAGACCCGTGTAGATCTCCTACTCCTCGATATGGTTGATTTCGATGTTATTTTGGGGATGGATTGGTTGTCACCTTACCATGCTATATTGGACTTTCATGCCAAGACCGTGACCTTAGCTTTGCCGAGGTTGCCTCGATTGGAGTGGAGAAAGACTCCTGGTCATTCTGTCAGTAGGGTTGTTTCTTATATGAAGGCTCGGTGTATGGTTGAAAAGGGGTGTTTGGCTTATTTAGCTTATGTTTGTGATTCTAGTGCTGAGGTTCCTTCTATGGATTCCGTCCCAGTTGTTCGAGAGTTCCCAGAGGTATTTCCTGTAGACCTACCGGGGATGCCACCCGACACGGATATCGACTTTTGCATTGATTTGGCTCTGGGCACTCAGCCCATTTCTATTCCGCCATATCGTATGGCCCCGCTAGAGCTGAAGGAGTTGAAAGAACAGTTGAATACTTGCTTGGTAAGGGCTTTATTAGACCTAGTGTCTCGCCTTGGGGTGCGCTGGTGTTGTTTGTTAAGAAGAAGGATGGGTCGATGAGGATGTGTATAGATTATCGGCAGTTGAACAAGGTCACCATCAAGAACAAGTATCCATTGCCGAGGATTAATGATTTGTTTGATCAGCTTCAGGGTGCCAAGGTATTTTCAAAGATTGATCTGAGATCTAGCTACCGTCAGTTGAGGATTAGGGCATCCGATGTCCCTAAGACAGCTTTCGCACTCGGTACGGGCATTATGAGATTTTGGTGATGTCATTTGGGCTGACAAATGCCCCAGCAGCATTCATGGATTTGATGAACTGAGTGTTCAGGCCGTATTTGGATTCCTTCGTGATTGTCTTCATTGATGATATTTTGATCTACTCTCGCAGCCGAGAGGAGCACGAGCAGCATCTTCGAGTCGTTCTCCAGACTCTGAGAGACAGTCAGTTGTATGCGAAGTTTTTGAAATGTGAGTTTTGGTTGAGTTCAGTTGCTTTCTTGGGACATGTTGTATCAGCAGAGGGTATTCAGGTAGATCCGAAGAAGATAGAGGCAGTCAAGGACTGGCCTAGACCCACATCAGCTACAGAGATCCGGAGTTTCTTGGGTTTGGCGGGTTACTACCGTCGATTTGTGTAGAGGTTTTCATCTATAACAGCCCCGATGACCAGGTTGACCTAGAAGGGTACCTCGTTCAGGTGGTCGGACGAGTGTGAGGCGAGCTTTCAGAAGCTCAAGTTAGCTTTGACGACAGCACCCGTGTTGGTTTTGCCCACAGGTTCGGGGCCATATATAGTATATTGTGGCGCATCTCGTATTGGACTTGGTGCGGTGTTGATGCAGAATGGCAAGGTTATTGCATATGTTTTGCGGTAGTTGAAGATTTACAAGAAGAACTATCCAGTTCATGATTTGGAGCTAGCAGCCATTGTTCACGCGCTGAAGATTTGGAGGCATTATTTATATGGCTTGTCGTGTGAGGTATTCACAGATCACAAGAGCCTACAGCATTTGTTCAAGCAGAAGGAGCTCAATTTGAGGCAGAGGAGGTGGTTGGAGCTACTGAAAGACTATGATATCACCATCTTGTATCATCCGGGGAAGGCCAATGTAGTGGCCGATGGTTTGAGTAGGATGTCAGCCAGTATGGGCAGCCTTGCGTATATTCCGGTCGGTGAGAGGCCGCTTGCTTTGGATGTTCAGGCATTAGCCAATCAGTTCGTGAGATTGGATGTTTCTGAGCCCACCCGTGTTTTAGCTTGTACAGTCACTCGGTCTTCATTATTTGAGTGTATCAGGGATCGGCAGTATGATGATCCTCATTTGCTAGTTCTTAGGGACACAGTGCGGCACGGTGGTGCTAAGCAGGTTACAGTTGGAGATGACGGAGTCTTGAGGATGCAGGGTCGAGTTTGTGTGACTAATGTGGATGGACTTCATGGGTTGATTCTAGGGGAGGCCCATAGTTCCCGGTATTCTATTCATCCGGGCGCCGCCAAGATGTATCAGGATTTGCGGCAGCATTACTGGTGGAGAAGAATGAAGAAGGATGTCGTTGCATATGTAGCTCGGTGTTTGAATTGTCAACAGGTAAAGTACGAGCATCAGAGACCTGGTGGTTTGTTTCAGAAGATTGAGATTCCTGAGTGGAAGTGGGAGTATATCACCATGGACTTTGTTGTTGGACTCCCACGGACTCAGAGGAAGTTCGATGCGATATGGGTTATTGTTGATATGCTGACTAAGTCAGTGCATTTCATTCCTGTGGCAGTCTCCTATTCTTTAGAGAGG
The DNA here is from genome assembly GCF_001879085.1 of Nicotiana attenuata. NCBI lineage: Eukaryota > Viridiplantae > Streptophyta > Magnoliopsida > Solanales > Solanaceae > Nicotiana > Nicotiana attenuata. Next base: position 54,879 of record NW_017670976.1, on the reverse strand, counting down.
TTAGCTGAGATCTATATCCGGGAGATCGTTCGTCTCCATGGTGTGCCGTGTCTATCATTTCTGATCGGGGTACGCAGTTTACCTCGCATATTTGGAGGGCAGTTCAGCGTGAGTTAGGTACACGGGTCGAGTGGAGCACAGCATTTCATCCCAGACGGACGGACAGTGTGAGCGTACTATTCAAATTTAGGAGGACATGCTCCACGCTTGTGTTATTGACTTAGGAGGTTCTTGGGATCAGTTCTTTCCATTAACGGAGTTTGCCTATAACAACAGCTATCAGTCGAGCATCCAGATGGCTCCCTATGAGGCATTATATGGTAGACGGTGCCAATCGCCAGTTGGGTGGTTTGAGCCGAAGGAGGCTCGGTTATTGGATACGAATTTAGTGCAGGATGCCTTGGACAAGGTTAAGATCATTCAGGATAGGCTTCGTACAGCCCAGTCCAGGCAAAAGAGTTACGCCGACCGTAAGGTTCGAGATGTGGCATTCATGGTCGGAGAGAGAGTTTTGCTTCGGGTGTCGCCCATGAAGGGCGTGATGATATTTGGGAACAGGGGCAAGCTAAGCCCTAGGTTCATCGGGCCTTTTCAGATCCTTGATCGAGTGGAAGAGGTGGCTTACAGGCTTGCGTTGTCGCCGAGTTTATCAGCTGTGCATCCAGTGTTTCATGTGTCCATGCTTCGGAAGTATCACGGCGATCCATCTCACGTATTAGACTTCAGCACTGTCCAGTTGGACAAGGACTTGACCTAGGAGGAGTAGCCGGTAGCTATTCTAGACCGGCAGGTTCGTCAGTTAAGATTGAAGAATTTCCCTTCAGTTCGTGTGCAGTGGAGAGGTCATCCTGTTGAGGCGGCGACCTGGGAGTCCGAGTGCGCTATGCGGAGCCGATATCCCACCTTTTCGCAGACTCAGGTACTTTTCTATGTCCGTTCGAGGACGAACGGTTATTTTAGAGGTGGAGAATGTGATGACCCAAAGGGTCATCTTGTATTTTAGAATCCGAATCCGGGTTCCGAGGCCTTGAAAACCTCATTTTCTTTCTCCTTGATTTGCGTGCGCAGTCCGGGCGCGTATCCGAAAAGCATTTATGTGAACTTTAAGAAAAATATTGAATTTGTCCTTTAAAATTGGTTAAAGTTGACTTCGGTCAACATTTTTGGTAAACGGACCCGGACCCGTGATTTGACGGTCCCGTAGGGCACGTAGTAAAATATGGGACTTGGGAGTATGCCCGGAATCGAATTCCGAAGTCCCTAGCCCGAGAAAAGAATTTTTAAGGAAAATTGTTTGCTAGAAAATATAAGGACTTTTGGAAATGAAATGGTGTTTGATCTTGATTGTATCGGGCCCGTATTTTGGTTCCGGAGCCCGGTACAGGTTTAAAATAATATTTAAGTCGAATCTGTGAAATTTGGTAAGAATCGGAGTTGATTTGATATGAATCGGACCCTAGGTTAAGAAAATAGAAATTTTGAACTATCTTATGAATTTCATGAATTTGAGGTTAAATTCATAGTTGTTGATGTTATTTTGATGATTTGATCGCACGAGCAAGTCCGTATGATATTTTTAGACTTGCGTGCATGTTTAGTTTGGAGCCCCGAGGGCTCGGGTGAGTTTTGGATAGGCCACGGAGTGAGTTTGGACTTAGAGAAAATTGTTGTTGCATCTGGTATGTTTGCTAGGCTCTGATCTCGCAATTGCAAGGTTAGGCTTCGCAATTGCGAGCCTAACAGGTTTGGCAATTGCGAGGGCTTGATCGCATTTGCGAAGAAAGCCCAGGCCTGCATTGTTCGCATTTGCGAACGTCCCTTCGCAATTGTGAAGTCATTAGGGAGGGGCTAGTCATCGCAATTGCGACAAAATGCTCGCAATTGCGAGAGGAGCAGACATGCAGCAGGTTTGCAATTGCGAAGCCTGTCTCGCAATTGCGAAGCTCCAATCGCAATTGCGACATCTGCACCTGAACAAAACATCATTTGGACGGGATTTCAACTTCATTCTTCAAAATTTCGAACCCTAAGTCCCTAGGCGATTTTTCAAAGACCCAAACTTCTCCAAATCATAGTTAAGTGATTTCTAACTCATCTTCTTCAATCTAATTCATCTTTTTACATGATTTCACTTCAAAATCTAGGGTTTTTCATGGGAAATTGGGTGTTCTTGGGTAGAAATTAGGATTTTCGAATTTTGGGGACTTGGACCTCAAATTGAGGTCGGATTTCAAAACCAATTGCATATTTGAGTTCGTGGGTGAATGGGTAATCGGGTTTTGGTTCGAACTTCGAGTTTTGACCAAGCGGGCCCAGGGTCGGTTTTTGACTTTTTGGGGAAACGTTGGAAAATCTATATTCATGCATTAGAATTGGTTTATTTAGCATTTATTGATGTTATTAAGTACATTATGACTAGATACAAGCGGATTGGAAGTGGAACCGAGAGGTAAAGCGGTAATTGAGGCTTGATTTTGCCCGTGGAGTTGAGGTAAGTGTTTGGCGTAACCTTAGCTTGAGGGAATAGGTGTTGTGGTCTTGTTTGCTACGTGTTAGTGTTGAGTACGATGTATAGGTGTGGTGACGAGTATCTATACGTTGGTGTCGAGCATGCAAGTGAATCTTATATTATGACCGTTATGTCTTTTATCACTTACTGTTCATGCTTAAAAAGATGTTTCTCCATGTCGAGCAAGTCTTATGATATTAATGAGTATTTGATCATTGTTGAGTATTGACTCAAGTTGAGAATTACTTTGTGAATTTAATTGTTGAAACAAGATTGGTTTTAGTTGATTCCCTTGCCGGGATGTTATTGTTTCTATTGTTGATTCCCTTGCTGGGATGTTGTTGTTTCTATTATTGATTCCCATGCCGGGATGTATTGTTTCTATTGTTTGGGTGAGGAAGAGTGTAAAGCACGAAGGGTGATGGCGTGCATGATATTGTGAGTGAGTGTTAATGCACGAAGGGTGATGCCGTGCCGATATTGTGAGTGTTAATGCACGAAGGGTAAAGCCGTGCCGATATTGTGAGAGTTAATGCACGAAGGGTGATGTCGTGCCGTTTCTGTTGTTTTCTTATGGTGAGGACAAGAGTAAAAGCAAGAAGGGTGATGTTGTGCACGTGTTACTGTTTCCTTATTTCTGTTGATACAAATATGGTGTTCATTATGCTTCTCTATTGATATACTGTTAGAATTTGATATTCCCCGCAGCATGTCCCCCTTCCTATCTTTATCTGTTATTTCCTGTTATTATTGTTCTGTTCATATATGACTTAACTGCACAGGTTTATATGGTTGTCGTGTCCTAGCCTCGTCACTACTTCGCCGAGTTATGCTCGACACTTACCAGTACATGGGGTTGGTTGTACTGATATTGCACTCTGCACTTTTTGTGCAGATTTTGGTTCCGAACCTTTTGAGTAGCTTGAGGTAGCTGCCTTCAGTCCAGGGAGACCAAGGTAGATCTGCTGGCATTCGTAGAGCCTGAAGTCCCCCTTTCCCTACTTTAGTTTTCTGCTGTCTCTTCCACATCGAGAACAGTTGTATTTCTTTTAGACTTGTATTTGTAGTAAATCTTAGTCGTTCGTGGATTGTGACACCACATCTATGGGGTAGTTATGTAGTTGAGTTGTGGCACTGTTACTTCATTTCCGCACTTCTTAATTATTTTTGTTTTAAATTAATATATGTCCCTGTTTGGTTAACTATAATGGTAGTAAAATGGCAATTGTCGGCTTGCCTAGCTTTCACGAGTAGGCGTCATTACGATTTCCGAAGGTGCAAAATCCGGTTCTTGACAAATACCCAAATAAAAAAGTGACTACAACCTTGAGTCACAATGTTAACACGTTTAAGACAAAAAGTTGGGGTGGGATTAATCTACATAATTAAAATGTAACGACCCGACTGGTCGTTTTGCTTTCTAGAACCCCGTTCCCCTAAACAAGACTTCCCGTACTTGCTTTTACTGATTTATGACTTGCGGGGATGGTTGGTTCGGGATTTGGAAGAGTTTGGGTTGAAATCGAAACACTTGGTTCCTTAAGGTTGGCTTAAAAGACCAAGTTTGACTTCGGTCAAAATTTTGAGTAAACGACCTCGAAATCAGGATTTGAAGGTTCCAACAGGTTCGTATGATGATTTCGAACTTGGGCGTATGTCCGGATCGGGTTTCGGATGACCCGGGAGCATTTTGACGCGTAATACTGAAAGTTGGTCCTTTAAGAATTTTGAAGTTCTTGAAATTTGGTTTGGAGCGGGTTTTTGTGATATCGAGGTCCGAATGGAATTTAAAGACCGAGAATAGTTCCGTAGTCTCATTTAAGACTTGCACGCAAAATTTTTTGTCAATCCGAGTAGTATAAGTACATTTCGGCGCGTTACAAGTAAATTGAAGAACTTGAAGTTCATAAGTTTGAATCAATTGGTTTTAGGGTGTGATTCCTAGTTTAATGTTGTTTCCAGTTTTCCGAGGGTTCGAGCGAGTCCGTTTAATCATTTCAAACTTGTCAGTATGTTCGGGCGGGGCCTCGGGAGCCCCGAGTGTCAATTGGACGAGGCTCGAGTTGAGTTAGAATATTTGGAAGGAGCTGAAGCTCCAGGCATCTGTCATAACCGCACCTGCGGTTGACCAGCCGCAGGTGCGAGACCGCAGAAGCGGTCGATCCCTCGCAGGTGCGGCCCTAGGGGAGGAGCCCAGGAACCGCAGATGCGGCTCCTTTTCCGCAGAAGCAGCCCCAGACCGCAGGTTCAGCCCCCAGCCAGCCCAAGCAAAGTCCGCAGATGCAGACACTTCCTCGCAGAAGCGAGACCGCAGATGTGGTCCCCTAACTGCAGGTACGAAAATCGCAGAAGGCAGTGCCTTCATTTAATACGGAAAATGTGTCATTTTTGACACATTTCATTCAATTGTTGGGCGACTTGGGATCTTCCAAAGAGGGGATTTCGGCCTAGCATTGTGAGGTAAGTTATTTCTATATAATGTGAGTTTAATACATAGTTTAGGGGTAGATTATACATTGTAAATTAGTAAAAATTGTAGATTTAGAGTAAAACCTAGGGTTTTGATAGAAACAAGATTTTACCACGAAATTTGTTGTGGAATAAAGTAAAAATCATATATTCTTGATCCTTAGGTTATGGGTAACAACTTCCCTTGAGAATTTTCGGAATCCGGGCACGTGGGCCCGGGGATGGATTTTAGGCAACTTGTATTTAGGGTTGGAAAATTTCTTTAATAGTTAGAATATGAACTCTTGAGCTTGTATTGGCTAGTTCTTACCCCGTTTGATTAGTTTTGGATTGTTCAGCTCCGAATTGAGGGTTTGAGCGCGTTCTTGATATTGGAAGTAAGCTTTGGAGCAAGGTGAGTCTCCTTTCTAACCTCGTAAGAGGGAAATAAACCCCTAGGTGAATTAAATAAATGTATGTGCTTGTCTGTGGGGGCTACGTACGTACGTGGTGACGAGAGTCCGTGCGTAGCTACTATTATGCTAATTGTCCGGGTAGTTTAGGACCCGTATCATGCCATACTTGCAAATGATTACGTTCTTGCTTGCTACTGAGATCACTTAGTGTTGATACTCAATTTTTCCCTATATATTTTAAATATGCATAAATACCTTCAAAAGAGCATATACATGCATATATAAGCATGCACAAGATTTTTATAATTTTTTCCCATAATTTTAAGGATTTAATTTGATTTTATTTCCTTCCCTTTTATTCATAAAATCCCCAATAATTATTTCCCAAATTATTGTTATGATGATTTATTCATTTAGTTTCTATACTTCTACCAAAATATGGTTAATATTTTATGCATTTTTATAATCGCATTTGGTATTTTTTTAAAACTAAATTGCATATAATTGCAATGTTAGCCCATTTAATGGATAATTACATTTTATATGTGTAAAATTGGTCCCTATATTTTTAAAATGATAAATATATATTTTAAATCATTTGGTACACAAAATTATTTTAATAAAACCATTTATTATTTATTATAAGTTAAAATAGGGAAAATTGGCTATTTAAATTATAGCCAGATTTGGCTTTCAATTGTAGCCTAAATTGAACCCAACCCCAGCCCAATTTCCTACCAAATTACCCGACCCAGACCCTATATACACTTACCCAAACCCGGAACCCATCTACCCGATCAAATCTGGTCCATACCCATTCTTTCCTTTTTTAATCCCTAATTAACACCCCCTAACCCTAGTCATTCCTTACAGCCCGCCGCCCTCAGATGCTCCCATCTCCTCTCTTCTCTCAACCTAACCCTAAACCTTTTTCGACCGCCTCCCTTCTCCGGTCTTCTCCAGCGACCACTCTTCAACCCCAAGCCTCTAATGGCTCCTCCATTGCCTTGCTCATCTTCTCTGAAGCCTTCAAGGGCCCTGGGCCACACCAACTTGTATCTAGGGTTGCTGTTTTGGCTGTTCATGGCTTCTCCAGTGTGATTTTGAGCCAAATCATACTATATTTGTTACGATCTTTGAGGTTCTAAACAGGTTCTTCCGTTTCTATTTGGGCTTCCTTTGGAACCCTAACTTTCGTTTGTATTTCTTAGATATGTGCTATTTTTTTAACGATTCGAGTCTGTTCTTTCTATGTTTTACACCGTTCTCAAACCTCTTTTGCAAAAATCATCGATTGTGAGTTGTTTTACTTTCTTTTAAAAGTTAGGGTTTTCGAAACTTTTTCTACACTCTGTTTAAATCGATTCTTCATGTTTAAACCTCTATCCTTTGCATATCTCGATTGATTCTGTGTTTTTCTCCTTTTTCAACGCGTCTATGTTGAAAACCCTAATTTCTTAGTCCTAACCTTGGGTTTCTGAGTGTCGTTTTGATAATATGTTCAGTTAATCTGTATGTTCCTATGATTCTGTGATTTTTGCCCTACGTTTGCTTGTTAGCTTTCCTAATTGTGGTTATCCTTGCCTATTGTATGATTTTGCTATATTTTTGTTCACCGATGTTTCTGATTCTTCACTTCTCCTACCAGTATCATGCTTAGCCTACTAATTCAGACTATGCTCTACATGAATCCCTAATTTTATATGTGATTCTTGTCCTACTCGACCTCTTAGGGTTCTGATTTTTGCTTACGATGTGCTTGTTCTTATAGAGTGGTGCTAAATCAGTGTTATCTCCTATTCTTACATCCTTAAATCATTATGATTGATCTTTCACTGATTCCGCATGTTATTTCTACTGATTTTTACCTTGTAGAATGTTTTCTAACCTTATTCTATGGTCAATTATGCTATTAATTGATTGCTCAAGTCTTTCCTTGATTGAAGTTTGCTGAACCTGGCCTCTATTACATATTGTGTACTTGTACCATGCAGAAAATATGTCCTTAATTGGCATGTTCAGCCTTATACGATTTCCTTCCTTATTTGTTATATGTCTATTACCGTTTGAGGTTAATTCCTCAATTAAAGGGAGTTACTTACCTTGATTTCCTGACTGATTGATTCTGAGTTCCTTAATTACTATGGACTTTGATTCTTACCTTATTAATTCTACTAGTTTCAAACTATATATATGCTTTCTCATAAAACACACACAGACAGGGAACACTTGGTTCAAAAACTATCTCTCATACTTAAAGATTTCTGCTCTCTCTCTCTTGTGCTACTTGCTCCTGCTCTAAGTTAAGCCGCTGCAAGCCCAAGGCTAACCATTTGTTCTCTCTTGTTCTTTCATTCTGCTCACTATCCTCTTTACTGGTATGTCCTAGTAGTTTCAATTCAAAGTTCCAACAACAATATAATTCTCTTGTTGTTTCAGTTCATCTTGTTTCTAGTTTGCTTCTATTTGTGGTTTTGTTGTGAAACTTGTAGTTGAGGGTTACATTACTAGCATGTTATCATGTCTTCCCCTCCCTTGAGATCAGTTCCCCTTCTGTTTGTTTCTGAGCATGTCTACACCAATCATCTCTTACTTGTTATGTGTTTACCACCATGAATCCCCAAATCCCTATCACCCCTCTATGTGGTTATGTTCTTCATGTCTGGTTTGTGACTATGCCAGGGTCAGGTGTTTCTGAGCATGTCTAAACCAGTCCTAGACCTTTGCTGGGTTATGTGTTTGCAGTCAAGTGTTCTATGTATCCCAAACCCCTTGACCCCTATGTGTGACTACTGAGTTTACTTGGTTCTGTGAATTGTCTATGTATAAACCTATCCTAAGATGTTTGTACTTCTGTTCATTCCTTCAATCTCTTTTCAAATAGTCTCCATTTCTTTACTAAATTAATTTCAAACAGACTTTTGTTTTAATACAGTTTTCTACTAAAACCTTTCAACTTGTGTCCATCACTTCTCACTCTGCTCTTAGTCAATAAGTTCTGCCCCCTCTAGTATGTGTACTGCCTTAGGATCCTCTTGAGAACCCTCTGAACTCTGGCATACTGAGGCTGGCCTTTCCACACTGCACTTGTTCAATTTTTGGTTACTAAGTCTAGGTGTAAGCACTGCCCGGGATCCTTGAGATCCTTAGGGAACTTTGATGCACCTAGACTCTGACTTTGTCTATGGAATTGAGGCATATGAGACCATTGGAGGCTTTGGGAAGTCTGGGCCTAATCGGAGGCTCCCTATAGAATAGCTTCTTGATTTTTTATTTTACTTATGTAATTCATTCATTGGTCTGTAGTAACTTGTAAACAGATATTGGGGTATTTAGTGAAAAGGGTGGGTAGATACATGTTTTATGGGGTAATTCGGGTAGAAATCATGCTCATAGGACTTTACTTTTAAATCTGTTTGCTCTACCAAGTAGAAATCATGCTCCTAGGACTTCATGTTTAAATGTGATTGTTTTTTCCAATAGAAATCATGCTCCTAGGCCTTCATGTTTAAATTCGATTGCCTCACCAAGTAGAAATCATGTTCATAAGGTTTTACATTCCGTCATGTTTAGAAACCATGCCTATAGGTTCTAAATAATCATGCCTTCAATCAGATTAACTAATAGATGCCATGCCTATAGAAATTAATCCAAATTATGTTATGGCAAGTGTTTATGTCTGCATGTCTTAAAATCATATTAACAAACGTAGACATCATGCCTATAGGGAACCATATTTGAAATTCTGCCTGTCAATCCAGTAAGTCTAAATAAATAAACTTAGTCCACGCCTAGTTCATTTTTGAATTGGTTTTATTAAGTGTTTCATATTTCTTGAAACAAGTTCTTTCAAACTGCCTCAATCTCATTAGATATCATGCCTATAGGTATTAACGAAGTCCGTTTCAAAACCTGTTTTGTTTCTATACAAATGTGCTTATCAGCACTCCGCGTATAGGCAAGCCCTTAGGGCGTTTTCAAAAATGCATCTCTGAAACTGTTTCTATTGCTTAATGTTTTATGATCCTAACAAGCTTTAAAAATCCATAGGCAATTGCTAGGGTTGTAACTTCTGAGTCTAAAAGAGGTTGTTTGTCTTCTGCATATTCACCTAGATATCCTGCCTTAGGACATTGTCTAATAAAAGACCTTAACTGTGCTTGAGTCGTGCTGCTTATGTGTTTGTTTGAGGAGGAAACTCTGAGCCTCTAATTGCCCCTTTTACGTGCTGAAAGTCCTAAGTGTTTTGATTGTCGCCTTAGAATTTTCACCTTTTAAAACCTTAGGTGTACGTCTAGAACCACCTATAGGTAGAGGTCCTAACTCCCTCCAGGACCATTAAGAAGGGACGGGTATCAGCACGCAATAGAAATCGTTGACCAAACACTCGCTTCGCATGACCAATAAGGGGATGGGAAGGGTAGATATGGGATACGATGAATACGCGCTAATGTCACGTGTAGCCCCTCATTAAGGAGTGTTTACTGGACATTGTGTGGGGTGATCCTATAGGACAACCAACCTAGGACCCCTCCTTTACCAAATTTCCCTTTTTTATTCAAAACTTTTGTTTTTACAATTTGTCTAAATCTTATTACTTGAGTTATCTAACGTGCTTTACTTGCAACCTATTTGATTCAACTGTTTACTTGTAATGGACTAATTTGTGAATATAAGTTTGGCCGGGACCCACCGTTGGTGGACCAAGAGGGGTGCCTAACACCTTCCCCTCGAGGTTACTTCGAGCCCTTACCCTAATCTCTGGTAATGCAAACTCAAGAGTTAATCACTCTAGGTGCCCTAACGCACCATAATTCGTTAAGTGGAAACTCAACAAATACCCAATTCCCAAAAGGAAATGAGTTATCACCCCCATGAATGTCGAAATCCGGACCTCCCCGTCAAAAGCGGGAAAAAAGGGGGCGTGACACTTAGGACATGTTAGACAGGGCCGTACGACCTCGGCATAATGTGCGCATGTTATTTATGTGGAATTCACCCATGATTTACTCTGCTTAAATGCCTTGAAATGTAAGTTATTATATGACATGACTGAATCCGATATATATTGTTGCTCCTTGTTCTGAGAATGTCATTATATACATGCCATCCATGCTTAGTGTAAACCTTATATATTATTGATATTGACCTTAGTAAGTGTCAAGTCGATCCCTCGTCACTACTTCTTCGAGGTTAGACTGGATACTTGCTGGGTACATGTTGTTTATGTACTCATATTATGCTTATGTACTTAACTGTACAGGATCTGAGGCAGGTGCATCTAGTTACCCCTCCGGCACGCGTTCCTGATTCCTGGTCGAGATCTCACGGTGAGCTGCCCCTTCTGAGCCGTTCAGCAGCATACCGGAGTTTCTCTTATTTTGTTTTTATTATGTACTGTCTATTCTGTTTCGGGCAGTAGGATAGTGGTATTCTTTTTTTACATTCTCTTAGTTGCCCTAGTACTTGTGACACTAGTTCCTGGCACACACATTAATAGACTACTATTTTTGGGTTGTATTTCTATTGTTATGAAATTGTCAATTAACGACTGTTTTAAATATAAGTTAAGTGAATGTTGGGAATGTTTAATAAAATAATTGAGAACTCACTAGTTGTTAGGGTTGGCTTGCCTAACCACGGTGTTGGGCGTCATCACGACCTAAAATGGAATTTGGGTCGTGACATAAAATAAGAAAAAATTTACTAATAAGTTAAGTTTTAGTTGATTTCAAAGTCCTAAATATTAGAAAGTTAATTAAATGACTATTCCTAAATAGTAGGGAATTAATTAAATGAATATTCCTAAATATTAGAAAAATAATTAAATGACTATTTTGTCTAGTGTAAGCTTTAATTTTGAAGGGTAAAAAAGGCGAACGACATTTCACTAAGGGCTTTCGTGCTTTTAATATAGTATAGATTATTAGAAAAGAACATGTCCCATCACTTCCTCTTATCCATATTTTTTTAGGGAAAAGGTTCGAATTTGTCCCTCTACTATGGCATATAGTTTACATTTATCCCCTGTTATACATTTCGTCCAGATCTACCCCTACCGTTAACAAAGTTTCACAATTGCTCTTTGTCCTAACGTCCCTTCACCGTGGCATCTGACTTCTCTAATATTTTTTTCATGTCAGCAGCCAAGTAAGCAGGTTGCACTAATTAACCCACCACTTTTTTTATTAAAAATTCTCATCTTCTTCTCCTTCTCTTAACTCACAGACCCACACACTCCAAAACCTCCAAAAGATCGGGGCAAACTTAAACCGAATACTATTAAAATGTTCTCATCTTCTTCTCTCTCTATTAAAATATTCTCATTTTCTTTTGCTCTCTCATAACTCCAAACCACTCTTTGTAAAATTAGAATTATATATCTTCATCTCTATATAAGGAAACATGTACCTCTATACAAACACATCTAAGAGAAGTATACATATTACCATCACTGATTTTTCGATGAAATCTGTTACACCCCATATTTTCGTACGTAACAGTACGACATAAGCCAATTAATGTAAGCTCAGAAATGGAATCATCTTTGAAAAGTTTACAAAGTTAGTTCATCATGTTAACGTGGAGGTTACAAATTTTTAATATCATTAATACCAAGTAGCAAGAGGGTTTGAAGGCTTAGAAGCTAAACGAATTGAAGAAAATAAGTTTCGTCGAAAATTGACAAGTTTGGAATGTTATAACATATTGTTTCGGGGTGAGACTAGGGTGATTAACATGATGAGGAGGTTAATTTATGATTTATTGTAGTCGTATGATAGTCCTGTGTTATGTTTTTAAGTCAAACGAGTTATGGAACAAAAGTTAGCAAAGGTCATCACAAGTTGCATTTATAATGTGCTGAAATTTAGGTCAAATGTAGATGCACTTTTCTCCCAATATTCTTGGCATAAATGGATGATCTACATATCAAATTGAAGATCTACGAGTCTAGTTTCCAACGCATTAAACCATTTGTCAATACGATATCGGAGTAGAGAGATATTCGCATTTTCGCGAGACCGCGCAAGCAGCTCCCAATGGGACCCACTTAGGCGGTGGTCGACCTACTTCACTTTATAAACGATTTGGACGCCTATTTTTCACTTATTTTCGACTCAACTTCGTTTACAAACTTCTCCTAACCCTTCTAAACAGATTCCACAAGTGTTTGAAGTGATTCCAAAGTGATTACACCATATCTCAACATCAAAACTTAGCTCTAGTGAAGAACAACACCTCTTTGAGGTTGTGTTGTCATTGAGGATTGTTGTGGGCTGTATTTGGATGAAATTCCAAGTTGTTGCTGCTGTCTAAGGTGAGTATAACAGCCTACTAATTGTGATTAAGCTTGCTTGTATGTTGGTTAAGTTGTTAGGATGATAAACTACAAGATAATACTTGGATTAGCTTAAGTCACTTCTATGGTGTTGTATTGCTATTGAGGGTTGTTGTGAGCTGAATATAACTTGGATTTCGACTTGAAGTTACTATAGGAGTTGTGTGTATTGTCTTCTTGCATGTGCTTAAGGTTATCTTGACGTTGATTAAGTTAAATGGATGGAGTAGACATGAACTAGTGAATAAAGCTACTAATTGAAGATAGTTGGAGTTGAGGATTGTTTCCTTTGTTATAAATATATGGTATAAGGATGGAATCATTGATGAATGACTTCATTATCATGTTAATGATACTTTTAAATTAATGTAAGAAGTCTATAAGGGGTGATATGGGCTATACGGATTCCAATCGGAGCTTGCCGCTCGTCGTGAAGTAGTTGTGACTTGTTGTTGTTATATGGTGTCTTGTTATTGATATTTATAGGTTGCTGAACTTCCCTGGCAGTTGTTGTTGGTATATGGTATTGGAGGAGGCCCTTGTTACAAGGGAGATGCTGCCCGAATTTACGTAGACGAGCTACTAGCTTAAGTTACAGACTTAGCCTTTGTTCAACACTGATTTTGAATCTCCTTATGCTATGATAGATCGAGTTGACTTGTTTGAAGAGTTGCTTGGGAGGTATTAAGGACTCAACATGTTTAAGGTATGTTAAGGCTCATCCTTCATTCTTTTGGCATGATCTAAAGTGAAACGAATATAAACGATACGCTATTTCATAATGAATTCACTCCTAGCAACTAAGGTTGTCCATGTTATTCTTTCCTTACAAAGTTATTCCAAGAAAGCATATATGATCCTTGAGTCCTAGTGAAGTTCATATTGATGGTATGATGTCCATAATGTTAACCGATGGTGCAATGACCTTATGTCACTCCAAAAGGTTTAGAACGTGATTCCATGAGTCCAGCATGCATTATATATGTATCTACTTTACTTTACCGAGCCGCGCTATAGTCGACCGGGTATGGCACCTATTGTGCAACCACTGATCAGTTGGGTTTACCGAGCTCCACGTGGCCGGGTACGATTCTACCGAGCCTTATGATGGCCGGGTACGTTTTTTTACCGAGTCCTCTTTGAGGTCGGGTATGATATGATGATGATGATGCCCACAGAGGCGTATGTTTTTAAAAGTTTATGTATATATATGTATTATGCATTTCATGTCAGTAGCCCCCAGAGGCACTCAGATGTTACAGGTTGTATCTCCTCTATCTCTCTTTACATTACTGTTCTGGTTTATGCTTTCCTGCCTTACATACTCGGTACTTTATTCGTACTGACGTCCCTTTTGCCTGGGGACGCTGCGTTTCATGCCCGCAGGTCCCGATAGACAGATTGACATTCCTCCTAGTAGGCTATCAGCTCAGCGAAGGTGTTGGTGTACTCCACTTGCTCCGGAGTTGCCTATTTGGTCAGTATGCTTTGGATATGTATTGATTGGTATGGCGGGGCCCTGTCCCGACCTTTATGATTTTACGTACTCTTAGAGGCTTGTAGACAGATGTCAGGTGTATGGATACTTGTAGGGCCTTGTCGGCCTATGTTTTGAGTTTACAAATGGTCATGTCGGCCTTATAGGCCCGTATGTCACATGTATAAGTTTGTATATCATGTTGGGTAATCATACGTTAAGTATTCCCTTATGTTTTATTCTTGTTATCTCATGAAGGGTTTTCTAGCTCATTTACCCATGATAGTATGATAAGAAAGATATGTTACGTTGGTACTCGGTAGAGTAAGGCACCGGGTGCCCGTCGCGGCCCTTCGGTTTGGGTCGTGACAAAATCGCCCTCTGACGACTTCTGTCCAGAATGACTAATGCCAAAAGATTTGTCATGTGTCGCAGCCCCCTCCTATCAAAGTATCTAACAATTTTGAATGTCCCAATTGGCGGAATAAAGTTTTAAAGAATAGGAGTAATGTTCCGGCACCACCACCAATTGTTAACTCCAATTGTTAGGATAAAACTCAATCCCCAAGCTAAAATTAACCATTCTCAAGCCACAAATCAGTCCAAATAGAACTCAAAATATGATCCATTGCATCACTCTCAATTGTGTTATTATAAAGCAATTTTTCAGTTGTTCTAACTTCTATTTCTGCAAGTTTCTTGCTAATCGGGCCAACCAAAGTTATGTGATTTGAGTTTTCACAAGTGGGGTCTCAGATAACTTGAGATTTCATGAGATTGAAGAAGTTTACTGAGAGCTTGAGAGTCAAAGGATTGAGAAAGAGTTTGGTTAGTTCATGAAAGTTCCAAAATGAGGTGAAAAGAAAAGAGAGGCATGAAGGTATAGATACGGTGTCACGACCCTAATTCCATATTAGACCGTAATAGCGCCCAACACCGTTGCTAGACAAGCCAACACTAATCAAATAGTAAATTCTCATTTGTGTAGCTATTACGTGATAACTTTTCATTATAGATTAAGAAATTTAGAGTTTAAAAATTTAAGCATATTTAAATGGAAGTAATAAATGCGAATCTCAATCATGAAGACAAGCCAAAACATCATAAGTCTACCAATGTGTGTGCCAAGACCTGATGTCACAAGTGTGTGGGCAATCTAGTAGAATATACTTAACCATACTATCCTACTATCTGGAAAGGGAATAGACAGGAACATAAAGACAAAAGAGAGACTCCAGCTGCTGCAGAACGGCCCAAAAGGGCAGCTCACCTGAAAGTCTCAAGCTGAGGAGTCCACTCTACGCGCCGGACTGATGGCCAGTTGCACCTGCCTCAAAGCATGTACAATCAAGTACAGAAGTGTAGCATGAGTACATGGAAATATATACCCAGTAAGTATCTCGCCTAACCTCGCAGAAGTAGTGACGAGGGGTCGACTCCGACACTTACTAGGGCCAGCAAATATAATAATATGAAGTTCAATATTTTAATTCACAATGTATGTAGATAACGACAAGCTCAAACAAGAATAATACTGAAAATCCTTTCATCCAGTTAATAAAACTAGGCACTTTCCTCATTTAAAACAAGTGACCTTTCAAGCAATGAATCATACGAATTATAAGGGTTCCGGCTCTATTATCACACACGAATACCACCTAGGACGTTCGGCCCGATCCAACAAAAAAGTAAACTGTGCACCGCCGAGGGTCGAACGGCCCGAACCGTATATACATTTACTATCCCACCGAGGCGGACAGCCCGCTCCCATCAGAGTAGTGGAAATAATAACCCCGCTCGCGAAATATACTTGCGACGCGGTTAAGTATAAATATAACTTAATGTTTTCCTCAATTCTTATCAAAATAAATATTTACTTGAAATCCTTGACATCATAATATCTTCGACTTAGTCCCATTCAATGCAAATCAACAATTATAATCATATTACGGTACCCACAAAGCATGGTGTAAGCCTAGAACTACCCAGACATAACAGGAATAGTAGCTACGTACGGACTCTCGTCACTTCGTGCGTACGTAGCCCCCACAATTAATCATATATTAATTAAGTTCACCTATGGGGAAATTTCCCTCTTACAAGGTTAGAAAAGAGACTTACCTCATTTCGAGCCTACTTCCAACTCAAGAATGCGTACAAACTCTCAAACCGGAGCCGCACAATCCGAAACTATTCAAATAATGTAAAAACCAATCATTATAGGTTTACAAATTCATATTGTAGCATTAAAGTGATTATCCAACCCCAAAGGCAAGGTTCCTAAAATTCACCCCCGGGCCCACGGGCCCGAATTCCATAAATTTCCGAAGGAAGTTGTTACCCATAATCTAAGGATCAAGAATATATGATTTTTACTTCATTCCATAACGAATTTCGTGGTTAAATCTTGTTTTTATCAAAAACCTAGGTGTTACTCTAATCCCATGATTTTCACTAATCTATACACGTTAATCTACTCAAAATCCAAGTATTTAACTAACATATAGTAGGAATTACTTACCTCCAAAAGCTTGGTGCAGAACCCCTCTCAAGAAGCTAAAAAATCGTCCACAATGGAGTGAAAAAGGAGCCAAAACGTCTAACTCCCGTAATAAATGAAGGTCACTGCCTTCAGTGATTTCCGGATCTGCGGTTCAGGGCTGCACGCCCACCGCATCTGCGGAAAAAGGTCTGCTTCTGCGGAACCTCGCTGGGCCAGCTGGGGCCACTTCTACGGATGGCCAACCGCTTCTGCGGTTCTGCTTCTATGGAGAAAGGACCGTTCTGCGATTTTTGGGCTGGCCACCCTTAACCGCATCTACGTGTCATGGCCCGCACCTGCGAGCTCGTATCTGCGGCTGACCAACCGCAGGTGGGGTTATGACAGAAGCTGGGCATTCAGCTCTTGCCTAAAATTTCTAACTTGGTCCGAGCCTCGTCCGATTGGTGCTCGGGGCCCCGCCCGAACACACCCAAAAGTTTGTAATGATAAAACGGACTCGCTCGAACCCTCGGAACGCCGAAAACAACATTAAAACTAGGAATCACACCCTAAAACCAATTGATTCAAACTTATGAACTTCAAGTTCTTCAATTTACCTCCAATGTGACGAAACACACTTATACAACTCGGATTGACACCAAATTTGCGTGCAAGTCTTAAATGAAATTACGGAACTATTCTTGGTCTCAAAATTCCGTTCGGACCTCGATAACACAAAAACCCGCTCCAAACCAATTATAAAGAACTTCAAAATCCTTAAGGAATCAACTTTCACTATTAGGCGCCAAAGCGCTCCTGGGTCATCCAAAATCCAATCCGGACATACGTCCAAGTATGAAACATTATACGAACCTATTGGAACCGTCAAATCCCGATTCCGAGGTCGTTTACTCAAAATGTTGACAGAAGTCAAACTTGGCCTTTTAAGCCAACCTTAAGGAACCAAGTGCTCCGATTTCAACCCAAACTCTTCCAAATCCCGAACCAACCATCCCCACAAGTAATAAATTAGTTAAAGCAAGTACGGGAAGTCTTATTTAGGGGAACAGAGTTTTAGAAAGCAAAACGACCGATCGAGTCGTTAAATACGGCCACTGGAGTTGGACTTTTCCGGCTAGATCCGACATTTTCGGATCTGGCTATAACTAGAAAAAAAAAACGAAAAGGAAAGAATGAGAATCAACAATGAAGAGTGGTCTCTGGTGTTATCCTTTAGCATTCGCAGTTCGTCGGTGGGGTTTTCGACGGTCATCGACGATGGGCACTAGTAGAAAAATATAGAGAGAGTAAAGAAAAAAAATATCTCCCATTTATTGTAGCATGAGAAACTATTATGGATCTAGAGTGGGTTAATTAATGGGATACGGTGACTTGGCTGTGACTTGGCAGCTGACATGAAAAAATGGAGTGGGTCAATTGCCACGGTGTAGATCCGTTAGGGTTAGGGAAAAGTATTTTAAGTTCACTAACGGAAGGGGCGAATGGCCAAATAGTATAACAGATGGCAGAAGTAAACAATACAGTATAATAGAGGGGTAATTTTAGACCTTTTCCCTTTTTTTAAGCCAAATGCCAATACTCAATTAATTTATAATCTCAATATCATGGATAACAGAATCAATTAGCATAATGAAGGGGGAAAGGCTTGTTGGAAATTAAACCAAAATTAATCAGTATTCCTAAGTTGTTTAGAATTTAGTATTTGGTAGTTTATTAACTCATGTCTAGTAGATTTATTTACCAAGTTCATATTGAAATAGATTTTATTAGTCTAGTCAAATTTGGATTGTAGTTATAAATAGGGGTATTGCTACATATTTTCTAATTGTGGAGAGGTAGCTACAATGTAGAGAGATTCATGATTTTATGAGTTGTGAAAAAGTATCCTACCACGTTCTCTACCTAGTTTGATAAATCTCTTCTATATAGCCTTTGTTGAATTTGTTGCTTGTACCTAAATTATTGTTCGGGGTATTTCAATCCTGAAAATTGCTATTAGAGCATGTGAGGTCCTGTCAGAGCTGATAGGAGATCCAAAAAAAATATGGATACTCTATTGCCTAAATGTCTCGTTTTTGTGTTTGATGGCAAAAGTAATTTTGAAACTTGGTATCAAAGTTTTTTAAGGCTATTGGATTATGGTCCATCATTGATGAAGGATTTGAGGAACCCCCAGAAGGCACAACATTGACGGGTGATGTAGCTACGCAATTGGAGAAGAAGAGACATTTAGATTATAAGGCACGTTACTATCTCGCCATCAAGGTCAAATTGCATATATCTAAAAAAAACTATTTGCATGCAAAGTCATCAAAGGAGGCTTGGACAATCTTGGTGAAGTCATATCGAAGAGTTGCTGATATAAAGAAGGAGAAACTGCAAGAGTTTAGGAGTCAATTTGAGTTGGCTTATATGAGACCAACAGAATTTGTCAAAGAACTTTTTTACAAGAATTGAAGAAATAGTCAATGGTCTAAGGACCAATGGAGAAGTATTGGAAGAAGTTAAAATTGTTGAAAAAAATATTGCAGTCTCTCAGTTTAAAGTTTAACAACAAAAAAAGTATTCTTGAAGCTACCGAAGATCTAAGCACTCTTAGACTTGATGATTTAGAAGGTGAATTGGTGATATACGAGAAATCACTGAATCAACAGAAAGATGAGATATTGGAAGAGGCATCACAAGAAAATGATTATTAGCCAAAAGAAAAAGAAGACACATCTAAGATGATGAAAATAAATCAACAAGGCCAAAATTCAAATATAAAGGAGAAAAGAAGAGAAAATTTCGATTATTTTTATTGTGATAGAGATTCTATTGAATGCGAAGGGAAGTCAAAAAGTGTCAAAATTGATCTGCCAAACATTTATGCGATTGTTAAAAGGATGACTTGATTGTAAGGTATGCCCGTCCAAAAGAGATTAGTGTTATACAAAAAAAGTTATTTGATAGTATTGAAGATGAACCTATTAACGAAAAAAGCAAGATGGTTCATCAAGAGAAAGCCCTTGATGACCTGCACAAGATTGAGGCAAAAATAGCTAGGGATCCAAAACTACAATACATGATTATAGATATTGAAGATGAAATAAATTTTATACCATTGTTCGAGGTTGCATGTTTCAAGGAGCAAGAAGAAATATTTATTTGTAACATTATTCTACAACCTATAGAATGGCAAATTGGAGTTGAATGGGTGTACAAGTCCAACTACAAGGCAACTGGAGAAGCAGATGATTTCAATGTAAAGGAAAAATATGTTGATGATATTTTGAAGGAATTTACCATAAAGCCAAACCATATATGACCAATATTGAAGAGAAATTATAGTTAACTAAAGATATACTCGTGATTTTGTTGATGCCACATATTTTAGGAAATTGGTGGAGAGTTTAAGGTACTTGACTTCTACAAGGCTTGATGTTACTTATGACATGCTCAAGTTTGAAGATCTTGGTTTAAGGGAGGTGGTTGGAAATTAAAGCAAGATTAATTAGTATTCCTAAGTTGTCTAGGATTTGGTATTTGGTAGTTTATTTAATTCATGTGTAGTAGATTTATTTACCAAGTTCATATTGAAATAGGTTTTGCTAGTCTAGTCAAATTTGGATTGTAGTATTATAAGTAGGGGTGTTGATACCCCCTTCTATTATGAATCGCCAAAGTCTTCCTACTTCTCCATTGTTACAATCAGATCCGAAAAATGAGAAATCAATCAAAATGGACCTGAATTGAATCATGACTATATAAGCTATGTGGGCTTTTGAGGAGCGGGAGAAATTGTTGGAATTCTATGAAAGAGTCTCGGGAGCCAGGATGCATGCCAGTTTCATACGACCAGGTGGAGTGGCACAAGATCTGCCTCTTGGCTTATGTCCCAGCAGTCAGGTTTGGTCCTCCGGGCAGCAACCCGGCCAAAAGCCATTCTTCATATACCTCAGCTCCGAGAATAGCGCGCCTTTTTCCAACTACCAGATCATTTAGACTCAAACCGGGCGGCTTTATGCTTTCGACCGGATCTAGAAATTTATGGGCGCAGCGAAGCCAAATTCAATCAAGGCAAGGGGGCTTACTTTTCCTGAGGCTGATTCATCCTATTCAAATTTAGCTATGCTAATGATTTTATGAGTTGTGAAAATGCCTCTATCACGTTCTCTATCTAGTTTGATAAATTTTTCTCTGTAGCCTTTGTTGAATTTGTTGTCTTCTGAGTATTTCAATCCTTCAAGGCTGGTGTGCACTGATATATTTGTGCAATTCTCTCTGTTTTTTTTTTCGCTCGGTTATGTTTATCATCTACTTTATACCCAACTCCTATACAGCTATAATTGGCACTTTCATGTTCAGTTAATCAGAAACTCTGAATGATGGTTCAAATAGATTTAGCTGTGGAATGTTTATTTGGAGGAAAACAAAGAATCAATACTAATCTATATCTCTTGTCAATAACTTACAGGGGATCTTAAACCTCACCAGTATTCGGTTTTCTGTTAAAAATCTTGTCCTGTGCTGTCTTCATCTCATGTTTTATCCTGCGTTGTCTGGGTAAGACCTGAATATAGCGTTCACTGCATTTTCTGTAGCAAACTAATGCAGCAGTGTCAAACAGAAAGGCATTGGAAATCATGCACAGCACTAACTTTCGATCCAAAGGCACATACATTCTATACATGGACAGTCCTAAAATGGTATATCAAAGATCCAAATCCTAAAAACTTAACACTTTGTTGACTAACCTACTTTTGATATATACAACAGAACTACAGCCATCCTTTTTTTACGATTATCTGATGTGACTTGAGCAAAAACTATCTAGCTTGATTACCAGAGTCTTCACAGATGAACAAAAACTGGGGCAGTGATGCTATCCTTGGAAGATTGAGCAACAGATCCCCAACCGAGTCCTTTCTTGACATTGTTGGAGCTGGCTTACAACTGGAGAGATCATTTGATTCATCCTCTGACGTAGAAGGATCTTCTTCAACTTCTCTTCCAAATGGTGCTGTGGGAATGAAATTTAATTCATTCACTCTTTTTTCACCCAGCACAACATCACCACAGTTCTCACTCTTTTGAGCTGTTGCAGGATCCTTCTGAAGGAGGCAGCACAGAGAATTGACCCTTGACATAAGAGATTTCTCATCTGATGCTGCCACATTTTGAGTGTCACTAAGCAAGGACTTAGAGATCTCCTCCAGGATCTCCAAGCTTTGCCGTTCATCACTGGCGAGGTTGATACCTTTAGATGTCTTCTGCTTGGATACACGTTGCTCAAGATGGCTCACTAAATCACTCATTGACACGGAGGGATGCATTCCAGGCACTCTGAGTCGACTGAGGTTACTAAGCCCTTTCCGTTGCTCCCCTTCCTTATTCTTAATATCTTCAGTTGCCCCTGAATCAATAACGGCACGTTAAATGTAAAGTTACAGCAAACCAAACCAAATCCAAGAAAAACGGCACACCAACTATAACATTATACATTCGGATAGCAATAAAGAACATATTCCTGATCGCTTGAATAGACCTTAGAGTTGTTGAGAACGATACCTCCTCAATGTGAATAAGTTCAAGAAACACACAACAGTACCAGCAAGATAAGACTACAATAAGAGCAAAGAAACGGACAGCAAAGTTCTCTCCACCCTTAAAAAGGAAACGACAATCAATTTTCCACTCTTTCAGAAAGGTGGGAGGTAAGGGACGGTGATCATCAACCAAACTGCCCAAGAAAGAATAACTATAATGACGTCTTAAAAAACATTCTCAGCAGAGAACTCAGACTAGATTTAATGCACTTCTCAAATAAATTGACATATTTACCTGAGCTTGGGGATGCGTTCTCTTGGTGAATACATTCCAAAGGTCTACCAACAGGATCTTGCTGACTTTTGGAGGAAGAACAATGAGCTCCTGAAGGTGAAGTGGCACTATGCAAGTCGAGAAAATTTGGACTTCCCTCATCATTCAGATCAAATTCACGGTCAGTTACATGTGGGTCTTCAAATACTGATATCCGAGATTCAAAATAAGGAGAATCTAATGTTATCTCTGCTTGTTGACTCAGGAACTTAAGACGAGGATCACACTGCATAAGCTTTTCAAAATGTTTTCCTAACAAGCCCTGCGGACACTGTAAGTAGTGTCGCCTGCAACCAAAGAAGATACGTAGTATTAAGTCAAAACTGAACCACATTAAGACAAAGCAAAGGAAATGCTAGAAATTGTGAACAGTCCAAAGCAGCCTACAACCAGCACTAGTTGTAATTATACATACTTGCAATCACTGTGATACAATACAAAAGCTACTACAGGTGCAACATGATACCAAAACCCTTCGTTAAGAACAATTGCTGGACTTGGTGTTGACTTTTTACTACAGATTAAACTGAAATTGGGGAACTTAGTTGGGCTTTTGAGGCTGGAAACTGCATCTACTGAGACATCCCATTTGGTTGCTATACTGAAATGATCTTTCAGTTAAATTAGGCACCACGGAGAACCATTAACCATTGTTCATCTAAGTTGAGTCCACAAGCAACCTGCTCTATCTAATCTTTCTACTATTGCTTCCCTCGCCTCTGCAAAAACACCTAAGCCTGAATAGCAAGCTTCTGTCTCGCCTCTCCTAAACCAAAATGAACTAATCCTGGAAAAGATAAGAGTTTCTGTGCGAACAATGTACTCTTCCCATCCTTTATAAACCCTCATCCGAAACCATTAGTCTAAACAAGGAAAATGCATGGCCTTTTCCATATCAATAGTCACTACATGCTAGATGAATCTCCAAACCTAATAAGAACACCCCTTATCATAGGAATAAATAAATCAAATCCCTGCAATAGCCACAAAGTGACCAGACAACCAGATGCCCACAGAGATGTCAAGGTAACAAGATAAAATTGGCAAACAACTAATAATAGTTATCAGACCTGTGTACGCTAGCCTGTCCTTCAGTAAAATCTGATGTCGCTTGCCAAAGAGTGTGCTTTCTGGGTTGCGGATTTGTCTCCCTAAAGAAAAGAGGTTGTCTTGACAGCTGCAATACAAGGATGCATAACACCTCATCAACTAAGGGTGACAAGCAGAGCAACATTGGATCCTATTCTGCAATTGCAGTGAAGGAAATAACTCCACGAAGACAACAGCAAAATAAGATGCTAATTACTCCTTACCACTACATCCAAGGTTCCTGGTGCGTCATCTGGGTAATTTGCCTTCAACCCCATAATATCGGACCATTGGATCTCTATCTTATTCTTGAGACCACCATCAAGGACTTCCCAAACAAGTTTATGCTTGGCAAAGTAACATTTTGCAACCAAATCGCCTTCATATCGTGACTTATACTGTACACAAAACAAAATTCCTTTCATTTCTGGAACACTAAGACTGAGCATTAATTTTTTTTTTTTTAAAAAAAAATCAAAAGCGAAACTAAGTATACCTCCCAGCTCCCAATTCTCAGAACTGAAGCAGGAAAGTTCGAGGCCTTGAGCTTTTCAGTCATTCCGGTGCTTCCTTTCTGCTCCTTCTTCCCATGACTTCCCACCTTCGAGGTGCTCCCCTGAGAAAGCCTCATTTGGATCAAATCCAACAGTGAGGGGCTCTTTCTTAGCCGCAATCCTAACGGACTGGGCTCGTCTAGAGGGCCGTCTTGCAATGGTGGAACTAGAAAACCGCCAGCTACTACACCCAGTTGCTGCTGCAAAATATCCTTGATTAAATCCTAAGAGAAGATAATAATAGACATAACTTCTCAGGTATCTCTCTAAGCAGTATCAAGGTCCTATTTACGGATTTGGTAAATGATCATTCTCCTACAAACGTTTCTAAATTGGTTATTTATATTCCTTTGCTTCAATTGATACCAAGCACTTCCACTTTGGAAAGTCACCAAATGTTTGATGCAATTCAATTATAGTATTATCTATCCAATATTCATGAATTCAAATACATTTAACAACTCAAAGTTTAAATTTCCATGAGATGCTTTCACTATAAACTAACATTTTAACCATTACTTTGAAATTATTTTACACAAGAACTAATATAATAACAAATCCAATTAACATCATAAACTCCGCCTATAGTCAAACACATAGCATAACGTTTTAACCATTATTTTGACATTTTCCTACACAAGATCTAACATAATACAAAATCCAATCAACATCATAAAGTCAAATTAACATCATAAACGCCGTGTGCAGTCAAACTCAGAGTATATGTTAGTAGATAACAAGATGCACAATGAAAAAAAAACGCACAAATACAAGTGCAGTTGAGAATTGAAACAGAAGAGAGACAAAAGTTCGGCGGATCAGGAAAAAAAAAGAATCACTTTGAAAGAAAAACATAAAAAATTATTTAGCTCATATTTAAGAAAAATAGCCTATATTGTTTATAACTTCATGCGCGTGGAATAGAACAAACTGAAAGAGAAAGGAGCTGACTTGTAGAGAGTAGGAGAGTTTGGATCGTTTGTTGAGTGGACAGATTTCTTCATCCGAAGAGTTTTCCAGCTCCGCTTCCCTCTTTACCGACAACATTTTTCCCCTCTGCCACCGCAACTCCGGTGGCGTTTCGGCGGTTTTCATCAATTGAGCCATCAAAAAAAGACAAAAAATTTCAGATTGAGTGAGTGAGACAAACACCCAAAATATCAGAGCCGTGCTGAGTCGACTTGGAAAATTCCAGTGAAAGTCACGCTTGATTTGAAAGAGAAAGCAATGTTTGTTTTGGCTACTACCTGACAATTATCATTTTAGTCACTCAATTCTTAGTACATTTTGGTTTTAGCCCCTAAGATATTTGATTAAATGGAATATTTTACTATTCAATTATTAAATTGTTTATTTTATGTCCCTTTCTAAATAACAATTATGATATAGCGAAGTAATTTTTAATGTGTTATGCTAAGTTTGTAAATTTACTTCTTTATTTCTAGAGTCAAATGATTAAAAAAATAGGCTGAATGTTACAAGTTTCTTTTACTAAAAGCATTGCGTCTATAGTTTACTTAATTGATAATTAAAGTGACGTTTGTTTGTGATCTGTGAAAACAGTTGAAACATTAAATAAAAATTTAAAATGATTGTTTATGTTTTTCCATGTGCTTACGCGAATGTCATTAGGACTAAGATGAATATTAAAATAATTAAGGACCAGAAGTAAAATTATTAAGCAGTGTAGAGTAAATTCCACGCACTCGAGCATCCTCTCACGTGCTGGAACCTTACGAAACCAGAGGAGGAAGGTGGGTAATTGGTAATTTCAGGGTGAGAAGTTAGCTGAAGTCACGTGCGGCACGTGACAGATTAGGATAAATTGCGGGGCGCCCACGGATTCGGCACTACACGTGGACGAATCTGGCGGTTGAATTGACACGTAAGAGGTTGATTTGGATGCTATAGATGGGCTGTTTAGTGGATAATGTTTGGATGATTGCTTATTTTGTCGTGTTTGGATTAAGGAATAAACACACGTGTCCGTACGTCCCATCTATTATTTTTTTAAAATTTCGGCGGCATTAAAATCACGCGCTGTCTTTTTAGGACCAATCATGGGTGATTTTACACCTCAATCTATTTGACTACACAGTTTCCTTTTTCTAAAAACAATTTTGAAGATCGAATAATTCGTATTCGCTCTACTAATCCTTTTAAATTTTTAAATACAACGTTTAAAGGGCAGATTGGTGTATAAAATCATATTCACGTAAAATTCGAAGGGCGATACCTCTAAAGATGTGATGTAGACAACTTACTCTGATGTAAGTGTTATTGATTGTTTTCACGTTCGAACCCGTGACATATAGGTCACATAAAAACAATATCGTTGCCCTTAATCTATATTTTATATATATATATATATATATATATATATATATACAATTTATATCAGCATAATTCAGTTGTTCTTTATACGATTGCCATTTAATTAATATCACTGATAGGTACTATAAAAGTGTATACGGTTAAAATCGGGCCTATCCGATTTTGCTATTTGATCGAGATCAGGGAATTGCATCGTGGTCAGCCTCGTAGTGGATCAGACCAGAGCACGAAGACAAGGTATCGAGCTCGAGAACCGAGGTGCCTGTTGAGATCGAGGCCAGTAGCGATCGAGACCAAATATGGCAGACTTCGAGCAAAGCGCAATAACGGAAAGAGAGATATCCGTGACCGGTCGAAGATTACAGCGAAAATCCCGGAACAGATCAAATCAAGGGCAATTGTTTAGGCTAATCATGGGATTTACTTTCGTAGTTAGAATTATACCATAGATAGGATTCCTCTACTATACAAAGGGGGTTCTAATCATTTTGTAGACATCTTACATTCACGCATATCAAAGCAATACAATGCCCTCTCTATAGTTTACACTCTCTTGTTCATCAGCTTGTCATATTTTTCACTATTCTTGCACCAACCCGTTCGAGGGCATCCGAGCTCGATGGCTGGATTACGTTGTACCCTGATTTGCTTTATCTTATTGTCAATTTTCATTACTAATCTTTACATTTATCAATTGGTATTAGGTGAAATCGCGTGTCCTTAAAACCACATAATAAGTTTAATTGTTATCCAGTTTTTAGGGTAAACGGTTTGGCGCCCACCGTGTGGCTAAGGATAATAGTGATTGCTTGGTATTAATTCTCGTAACACACACTACTTTACGCTTGTTCTTGTGAGTGTTTTTGATTTCAGGATCAACATGTCTAACTCACAAGCAGTACCCACTCACTCCGATAACGGCCTCGGTTTTTATGGAGAAAACGATAATATAGCCGCCCCAGGGATCGAAGTGCCTCAGGCTGGCCACGAGGGAGTATCGATCGCAGACCACGTCGATGTCAGTTCATATGTCGCCCTAAATGCAAATCTGGGCGTCGACCCTGGAAATAGTGTCCACGGAGATGCCCGAGCAGCCGACCAGAACACATAGAGCGGTGAAGAAGGCGGAATTAGCCTTCGAATGATATTCGAAATATTGAAGACTCAACAAGCTACGTAGCTCAACTCCAAAATCATAATCGAGCACCAAGCAGAATTGAGCTCGAAACATCACAGGAGGTTGTTCATAGAGTCGAGCATGTACCGGAGAAATCGAATGCCGGTGAATAGGGGACAGACCCTGCCATTATGAAGATGCTTGAGGAGCTCACTAAATGGATCGAATCAGGTGAAAAGAAAATCGAGGCTAAGGTAGAAACATACAGCTCACGGGTTGACCAAATATCGGGGGTACCCCCGATCCTAAAAGGTTTGAATTCGAAGAAGTTCGTGCAGAAGCCTTTACCTCCAAGTGCGCCTCCGAAGCCCATTCCTAAGAAATTCCGTATACTAGAAATCGCCAAATATAATGGGACCACTGATCCTAATGAGCACGTCACTTCTTACACATGCGCAATAAAGGGAAATGACTTAGAAGATGATGAGATTGAATCTGTTTTATTGAAGAAATTTGGAGAAACTTTATTGAAGGGTGACATGATATGATATCATAACTTACTACCCAACTCTATTGATTCGTTTGCTATGCTCACAGATTCTTTTGTGAAAGCCTATGCCGGAGCCATTAAAGTTGCAACAAGAAAATCGGACCTCTTCAAGGTAAGATAGAAGGATAACGAGATGGTCAGGAAATTCGTATCTCGGTTCCAAACGGAGAGAATGGATTTGCCTCCAGTCATCGACGACTGGGCTGTTCAAGCTTTTACACAAGGTCTCAACACTCGTAGCTCCATAGCTTCACAACAGTTGAAGCAAAATTTGACCGAATATTCAGCTGTCAATTGGGCCGATGTACAAAATCGGTATCAGTCGAAGATTAGGGTCGAAGATGATCAACTAGGAACTCCAGTTGGTTCGACTTATCCCAACAGGTTCGTGGACAGAGTTAAAAGAGACGTCGATCGGGAACCACGATCAAATAGATATAGATACCAGCCATACAGGGGAGATCGGAGAAATAACGGGCCTGGACGCAACCCCATACGGAATGATAGAAGGAATGATCCCCGGGGGCTTATGAGCAAAAGTGGTTTCAATAGGGATGCCGGGTCCAAAGAGGCACCTCGAGTGCTAGAATACAACTTCAGCATCGATGCGTCAGGTATTGTATCAGCCATTGGTCGGATTAAGGATACTAGGTGGCCCAGACCCTTACAAACAGATCCAGCTCAAAGGAACACTATCAAATGTATAAATACCATGGTACCCATGGTCATAGAACCGAAGACTGCAGACAATTGAGGGAGAAGGTAGCCCGTCTATTCAACGAGGGTCACCTTCGAGAATTCTTAAGTGATCGGGCCAAGAACAACTTCAAAAATAGAGATTCGAACAAGCAGAACTAGCAGGAAGAGCCACAACACGTAATTCACATGATCGTTGGTGGGGTTGACATCCCTCAAGGACCGGTATTCAAACGCACCAAAGTGACAATCACGAGGGAGAAGCGAACTCGGGATTACTTACCAGAAGAAACCTTGTCTTTCAACGACGAGGACCAGAAGGGATCGAACAACCTCACAACGACGCACTGGTAATATCTATACTTATGAATAAAATTCAAGTTAAACGGGTGTTGGTTGATCCAGGTAGCTCGGCAAATATTATTCGATCAAGGGTCGTAGAGCAACTCGGCCTCCAAGATCAAATCGTGCCCGCAGCTCGGGTACTTAACAGCTTCAACATGGCAAGGGAAACCACTAAAGGGGAAATCATTCTGCCAGTAAATGTGGTCGGGACCATCCAAGAAACAAAGTTCCACGTGATTGAGGGCGGCATGAGGTATAACGCGCTGCTCGAAAGACCTTGGATTCATAATATGAGCAGTACCCTCGACGCTTTATCAAGTCTTGAAATTCCTAACATCGGAAGGAATCAAAATAGTGTACGGTGAACAACCCGCTGCCAAAGCAATGTTTGCAATTTATGAGGTAGTACCAGTATCGGTGTTGTCATCAACAAAGGGATCGAAGTCGAAGGGAAATCAAGAAGTCAAATAGCAACCATAGTCACCCGCCTCGACCCGATCGGAGGAGCGGGAAGCTTTCGAGGATGATGATTATATGATACCTCGAACCTTCATAATCCCCGATAATTTCGATGCAACAAAGTCGACGTACGAAGAGCTGGAACAAATCATACTGATCGAGCATCTGCCCGATCGAAAGGTATACCTGGCCACGGGGTTAACTCTCGAGTTCAGGAAAAAACTCGTTCAATTCTTTTTAAATAACATGGATTGTTTTGCTTGGTCCCACCTAGATATGACAGGGATTCCACCGGAGATCACTACGCATCGACTGAGGTTGGACCCGAAGTTCTGCCCGGTGAAACAAAAGAGAAGACCTCAGTCCGAGGTAAAACATGCATTCATTAAGGACGAGGTAACAAAACTTCTCAATGTAGGATCCATTCGGGAGGTAAAATATCCCGAATGGTTAGCAAACGTAGTTATAGTTCCTAAAAAGGAAAACACACTTAGAATGTGCGTAAACTATAAAGATTTAACCAAGGCATGCCCTAAAGATTATTTTCCTTTGCCGAATATCGATCGCATGATCGACGCCACGGCCGGCCACGAGATCCTTAGTTTTCTCGATGTCTATTTCGGGTACAATCAAATACAAATGAACCCAGAAGATCGGGAAAAGACTTCGTTCATCACTAAGTATGGAACCTATTGCTATAATGTAATGCCGTTTGGACTAAAAAATGTTGGTGCTACTTATCAACACCTAGTAAATCGAATGTTCGAATAACAAATAGGTAAATCAATGGAGGTTTATATTGATGATATGCTAGTTAAGTCCCTGCGAGCAGAGGACCATTTGAAAGATTTGCAGGAGACCTTCGACATACTAAGAAAGTAGAACATGAAGCTTAACCCGGAGAAATGTGCATTCGGGGTCGGCTCGGGCAAGTTCCTCGGCTTATGGTATCAAATCGGAGTATCGAAATCAACCCCAATAAAATCAAGGCAATCGAAGACATCACAATTGTTGACAATGTCAAGGCTGTACAAAGGTTAACACGACGCATAGCCGCACTAGGCCAATTTATTTCGAGGTCCTTAGATAGGAGACACCGGTTCTTCTCACTGCTTAGGAAAAAGAGCAATTTCGCATAGACCCCGGAATGTCAACAGGCTTTGGAGGAACTCAAATGATATCTATCGAGCCCGCCATTGCTCCACATCCCGAAAGCGGGCGAGCAACTTTACTTGTTTGTAGCGGTCTCGGGGATGGAGATAAGTGGGGTCTTAGTTCGAGAAGAGCAAGGTACACAATTTCCTGTTTATTATGTTAGTCGAACCCTAGGTGAAGCCGAGACCCGGAACCCACACTTAGAAAAATTAGCGCTTGCTTTAATAAGCGCCTCTAGGATATTAAGGCCATATTTTTAATGTCACCCAATTTGTGTTGTAACCACCTACTCCCTACTCAACATATTGCACAAGCCCAAACTCTCGGGCCGGTTGGCTAAATGGGCCGTCGAGATCATCGGGTACGATATCGAGTATCAACCCCGAACGACCATCAAGTCTCAAATCTTGGCAGACTTCGTGGCCGACTTCACGCCAGCCCTCGTACCCGAGGTCGAAAAGGAACTATCATTAAAATCAGGTACATCATCGGGGGTGTGGACCCTTTTCATAGACGGCGCTTTGAATGTGAAGGGGTCCAGGCTAGGCATCGTTTTGAAGCCACCCACGGGTATTACAATTAGACAGTCTATCAAAACATCGAAATTAACTAACAATGAGGCCGAGTATGAGGCCATGATTGCAGGTCTCGAGCTAGCTAAGAGCTTGGGAGCGGAGGTCATCGAGGTCAAATGCAACTCCCAACTTGTAGTAAACCAAGTCAATAGAACTTTCGAGGTTCAGGAAGATCGAATGCAGAGGTACTTGGACAAAATACAAGTGTCTCTACATCGATTTAAAGAATGGACCCTGCAGCATGTACCTCGAGAACAAAATAGCGAGGCCGATGCCCTTGCAAATTTGGGGTCATCGATCGATGATGATGAACTTAGCTCGGGGAATGTGGTACAACTTTCGAGGTCAGTAATCGAAGAAGTACATGCCGAAATAAACTCCACAAGTTTAACCTGGGATTGGAGGAATAAGTACATCGAATACCTAAAGAATGGGAAGCTTCCATCGTATCCTAAAGAATCGAGGGCCCTATGCACGAAGGACGCATGGTTCACATTGGTCAAGGATGGAACATTGTATAGGAGAACGTTCTATAGACCGTTAGCAAAATGTTTGGGACCAGAAGACATCGACTATGTTGCACGGGAAATTCACGAGGGCACTTGCAGAAATCATTCTGGTACCGAGTCATTGGTTCACAAAGTCATCTGAGTAGGATACTATTGGGTCGATATGGAAAAAGATGCAAAAGAGTTTGTTCGAAGATGCGACAAATGCCAAAGGTATGCGCCGATGATTCACCAGCCCGGAGAACAACTCCACTCAGTCCTATCCCCGTGGCCGTTCATGAAATGGTGAATGGATATCAACGACCCCAGGTAAAGCTAAATTCATTTTGTTTATGACTGACTATTTTTCTAAGTGGGTTAAAGCACAGGCCTTCGAGAAAGTCAGAGAAAAAGAAGTCATAGACTTCATTTGGGACCACATTATATGCCGATTCGGGATGCCTGCAGAGATCGTATGCGACAACGGAAAGCGATTCGTCGGCAGCAAAATGACAAAGTTTTTCGAAGACCACAAAATAAAAATGATTCTATCAACGCCGTATCATCCTAGTGGGAACGGATAGGCCGAATCAACGAACAAGACCGTAATCAAAAATCTGAAGAAAAGATTGAATGAAGCTAAAGGAAAATGGAGGGAAATATTGCCCGAAGTCCTTTAGGCGTATCGAACAACGTCAAAATCTAGTACGGAGGTAACACTGTTCTCTTTAGTCTACGGTGCCGAAGCTCTGATCCCGATCGAAGTCGGGGAACCTAGATTCAGGTTTTGATATGCAACGAAAGAGTCAAACCACGAGGCTATGAATACGAGCCTCGAATTGCTAGATAAAAGACGGAAAGCCGCCCCCGTTCGAATGGCTGCGCAGATCAGTGGATCGAGAGGTATTACAATCGAAGAACCAATCTTCGACACTTTAAAACCGGGAACTTGGTTCTGAGAAAGGTCACCATCAATACTCGAGACCCAAACGAAGGAAAACTTGGACCGAACTGGGAGGGACCGTATCAGGTCCTCAATATCGTCGGAAAAGGATCCTACAAACTTGGAACGATGGACGATGAGCAGTTACCAAACAATTGGAACATATCACTCCTCAAACGATATTACTGTTAAGGTATAATTTTTTCCATTTTCATTTATATTTTATACTAACCAATTGCAGGTGTTCGATCGAAGGCATCGAGGAATTCTTCAACACAAAGTCCTTAGGTTTGAAAGCATGCGTTGCACTCTTTTTTCCTTTGACCGGGTTTTGTCCCAAATAGGTTTTTCCGGCGAGGTTTTTAACGAGGCAACCATTATTTGTGCTAGATTGGGGCAATTCAACAGTATCCGATGCTTCTTTACAATAAGCCTCGAATACTGGGGGGGGGGGGGCATCACCCTCGGATGTAAACTTTGTTACAAGGAAGATACTTCGTGTCAACTAGGTCTCGATAGGTAAAATTTTGTAAGGGCCAAACGGTCAAACGAACCGTGCCCATGTAGATTACTCGATCCCTAAAAGCAAACATGTACGCATGTATAATCTATTAAGAGAAGTATTGTTCCTTGCCACAATATTTCATGCCTTAGAGAAATTTTTACTTTACAATTTCATACTTTTGGGCTATTGTGGAAATAGCCTTAAGGGCCGATCATAACTGAAGTTCGAAATTAAAAAGGCAACCCTCGATTTCATACCCACTCGGGGACTGACATTTCGAACAAGTTCGGAATGTAATTGAGAAACAAGCCCTAGAGGCAAATCTCAAATTAAAGGCTACGCCCAAACTAACACGGTTTAGAGATGTCCGAATTCCATAATGAAAACAGGCCTTCTAATATCTTCACAAAACCGGTTAAAAATACTACCCTCAGCAAAAATATAAAGGGTTTCGATAACATCAACCCTCGAAAACCCTAAAAGGGTACCAGATTGTTAGAACTCTCAAAACAACCTCATTTCATGCTAAGGCATAACAAATATTTTATATGATTAAACTTTTTTAAGCCGAAAAGGGAAAAGAGCCATTCTTTTGAGGCCATATAGGCCTAATGAGCCTAAGGGCCATTTTATTTTTTGAGTTCGAGGAGTCAACCTCACTCAACTAAAACCTAAGGGTCACCCTACTTCGAGTCCGATCAAGTACTCACTCGATTACAAACACTACATTAGTCCGACTTCGATCAAATTGCCTAAGCTTTGTACTCATGAACAAAATTTTCACAAGGCATGGACAAAATAGAAGTTACATGAGGTAGAAATTGAAATAAAGACAAATCAGAGAGAAAAGAGATCTTTTCTATATATGAAAATATTTACAAAGATCGATCAGGGTCCTACACAAAAAATCAAAAAAGGAAAAACTCCTAAGTGCCTAATTTTCTTCGGGAGGTGCATCCTCACCATAGGGATCTCCTCCGCTCTCAGATCCACTCACGCTCCCGGAATTATCATCATTAGAAGAGAGAAATGTTTTGGCTTTGGCCTCAAGCTCCTTCGCATTCTCGATCTCGACAGCAAGGTTAAAACCACGAGCATGAATCTCCTCAAGAGTCTCTCTTCGAGACTGGAACTTTGCAAGCTCGGCGGCCCAGTATGCTCGAGTCTGAGCAGTATCAGTAACTTCCTTTGCTCGATCTTGAGCGGCTTCGGCGTCGGATCGGTAGACGGCCGCGATTGCCTCAACATCGACCTTAGCCTTTTCAGCCTCGGATTTCTGCACAGCAAGATCCGTGACCAACCGAGCCTGGAGCTCCTCGATTTTCTTGGCTTATGCCAAGTGCTTTTCTTTTATACCGTGGAGCTAGCTTTCAGCCAAGGTTAATTGAGCTCGAATAGTCTCTTTCTCTAAGGCAAGGGGGTCCATATTTTGCTTCCATGCTGTGGTTTCCACCTTCACCACATCTACCTCTCTACGGAGTTGCCCGATCGTCTCGTGCAATTGCTGGACCTATGAGATAGAATTGTTGGCCTCCAATCCCGAACTGAGGCCATGAGCTTCTAAGACTTTATTTACCTGCTCGGTCAATTCGTTCTGTTCTTTCTGAGCCACTACCAGTTCAGCTTGGAGGCATTTGATTTCCTCTTCTTTCTGCCCACTAAGAAGTTTGATAGTATTCTTCTCCTTGGTAAGCCTTTGAATGTCAGTCTCATACCAACTCAGTTCCGCCCGAGATTTGGAGAATGCCTCCTGATAAAGCGCCAAGGCCTACACAGATAGAAGAAAAGGAATTAGACAGAAAAAAAATGCAAGTATGATATCAACAGAGGGAATTAAAGCTTACCCGATTCAGAGCCTGTTGTGCCTCATCGAAGAGACTCGGGCCTCCACCCGACTCTTTGCTCGACATCTCCAGGTCACCCGAGCCTCCTGAATCATCCCCTCGGAAAACGAAGGAAGCGATAGGGAATCTCCAATTTCAATTTCCCCAAGTGGGTCATTTGGGGCGTTATCTTCATCTTGAAGAGCCTTGAGCTCGGCACCCACTACCTCTTCAACGGCCTCTGCTCCCCTAGGAAAAACGCCTTTCGACACGGGGACTTAGGCCGAAACATCCTCTTTGATCTCATCAAGCTTGGATCGGTCAATATCAGTCCCCCATTGGCTCCGAGGCCTTCCTAGCCCTGGTGCTAGCTCGAGTACGGGCTACCAGCCCTGAATCATCTTCTTTTTCTTCTTCTTGTCCACCCTCTTCGGGCTCCTCTCATAGACTGAGGACTGAATCCATCGACAAAGGGATAACATCCATTTTGCTGGTTCGCCTCTTTTTAGGTTTCTGCTCATCCCAGTTCGTAGATCTCGAAGCCTCTTTCCTTTTCCGCTCTTTCATCTGTTTCGGAGCAGACGATTAGGGAGAGTTTTCTTCCTCCCCGGACGAAGGCCTCATGACAACATTTTCTCCGAGGCTTGTATGAAATAAAATCAAGTGAGTATGAAAAGAAACATTTCGGAGAAGATCATCAAATACGTAAAAAGAGGCTTACTATAATTTATGGCCTCCCATCGGCCCCTTTCCAAATCACGCTGTGAGCGCTCAGCATACGAAGAGGTCGAAGCCAATTTCCAAACCCAGCCCTCGAGGTTAGGAATTGCACCAGGCACCCAAGAAACCGCTACATCATAGGAAGGGATGTCGATGAGAAAAAGCAAAGGAAGCAAAACAATAAATGGAAGCTATATGTGGGATTGTACTTACAGCTTCATATTCCACTCCTCGGGAAATGGCATCTTCTCGGCCAGGATTAGGTCATAATTCTTCACACGAATGAACCGGCCCATCCATCATCGATCTTTGTCCTCATCTATGCTCGAGAACAGCACATTGGTAGCCGACGTTGAAGCCTTATTAACCCGCCTCGATAGAGACGGGGGCTGTACAACCTGATGAGATGGCCGAGGGTGAAAGACACCCCTTTGACTTTGCTTGCGAAAAATCAGAGCAGATTGACAATCCGCCAAAAGGAGGGATGGATCTGACCTAAGGTTATTTGATATTGACGGCAAAAATCGATGATGACGGGATCGATAGGGCCCAGCATGAAAGGGTAAGTGTAAAGTCTTAGAAACCCTTTCACATGGGTAGTGATGTCTTCTTCAGGGGTCGGAATCACCACCTCTTTATCTTTCCAATGGCAGTCTTTCTTCACCTGCTCAAGGTCACTCTCAGTTATCGAGCATATATATCTCGACATTGGCTCGCATCGACCAGGGACCGACGAAGTTTTCTCGACTTTGAAGTCGGAAGTAATTTCATAACCCCCGTGAACACATTACTCAAGGCATGGCTCCACCGGTGTTTTATCGCCGGCCAACCGTGATGAAGAAGCTTTTTCCTTTTGAGGAACAGTTTTTGACGTTTTTGCCATTTTTGTATAAGTTTAAAGAAAGAAGAAGAGAATAAGGCTTGGTGTTTTGAGGGAAGGTTGATAATGAAACTTAGAGGTTGCGCATAACGGAAAAGCTTAAGAGATGTAAAAATCTTAAGGGGTTAGAAGGAAGTGAAAGTAAAGATCGAATTAATGAGAAAAGGGGCATATTTAAGGGATTGACGGCGACGATTCAAATGCACTGGTGGCCGATCACCAACTGACGCTCATTAATGACTTTGGGAACTGTACCGACGGGACGCTTCAGTAGCTTCCGTCGCTTAACGTCATGACAGGTCGAGGTACAAAATCGAAGGCTTAATTCGTTTCTTCTCATTACACTCCAAGAAACGAGAGGACTATCTGTATACAGTTAAAATCGGGCCTACCCGATTTTGCTATTTGGTCGAGACCAGGGAATTGCATCGAAGGTCAGCCTCGTAGTGGATTAGACCAGAGCACGAAGACAATGTATCGAGTTCGAGAATCGAGGTGCCTATCGAGATCGAGGCCAGCAACGATCGAGACCATATATGGAAGACTTCGAGCAAAGCGCAATAACGGAAAAGCGAGATATCCATACCCGGTCGAAGATTACGGCGAAAATCCCGGAACAGATCAAATCAAGGGCGATTGTTTAGGCTAATCATGGGATTTACTTTCGTAATTGGAATTGTACCATAGATAGGATTCCTCTACTATATAAAGAGGGTTCTAATCATTTTGTAGACATCTTACATTCACGCATATCAAAGCAATACAATATTCTCTCTTTAGTTTACAATCTCTTGTTCATCAGCTTTTCATATTTTTTACTATTCTTGCACCAACCCGTTCGAGGGCATCCGAGCTCGAGGGTTGGTTTACGTTGTAACTCTGGTTTGCTTTATCTTTTTGTCAATTTCCATTACTAATCTTTACATTTATCAATTGGTATTAAAATTACGTGTCCTGAAAACCATATTATAAATTTAATTGTTATCCAATTTTTAGGATAAACAAGAAGGAAATCTAAAAACTGATAAATGACCTTTTTTTTATTACAATATCAAGTCTTTTAAAAGTAAATCCAATTTATCAAAAGGATTAGATTTTTAGTCGATTGGCAATATACTTCTTGAATAATTCCACTAAATTTGATAAGCGCTGGTACAGCTGTATTAAATATTAAGCAAGCTTCTACTAATAATCCAACCCCTTTGCCATGGAAAGAAACTTTCCCTCCCTCTCTCTTGGAACAGCTGCGAACTGATTGAGACTGTTCCAAAAGAGTCAACACCTATAGTTTAAGCCAATATGAAAATGCAACCAAAAAATGACGTACAGCTTGCATGTATGTTACTGTTAATATGACTAATAGGCCAGCAAGTTAATAATGTAATTGTAATGCTTTTAACACCAAAACGAGCACATTGATAACAAAATTAGCCTATTTTCTTTTCTATAATTTGTAGTGGATGGGGGTAGTCCATCAATAGTGGGGGTGAGAAATGAAAAAAAAAAAAATTGACCTTTCGGAATCCTTAGGGTAGGATTGCAAGTTGCAACTTTCTAAATTGCTTTGCCGTGCCGACCCCATCACGAATTTAGACATATTTAAATCAAAGTGTTCTTTTTATTTACTTGCCTACTATTATGAGAAAATCTCACTTTATATTCTTTAATCCAAACTATTTATCATTTAGTACCTAAACTCAAATGATTTACTTTTTCTATTCATACGGTGTAAACTATTTAACCGCCTACCCAAACCCCTTTCCCTTTTTAATTTCTCTAAACAAGCAGAGTCACACACCCCAAACCTTCCTTTCCCCTTTCAAAAAACACCAGCTTGGTATTTTTAGTGGATGATGAAAATTCAGTATAAACCCATGCATTTACCCAAAAACTTTTATAGAATTTTCTATATAAATTTGAAAAGACAAGTTTTCATAATATTGTACATGAGTTTCACTCCAAAATTCTCTTTCCATATTAGTATTTTTTGTTGTTGTATTTTTTGTATTTCAGAACTCATGTGTTGTTGTGGTTGTATATTAAGTTTCCCATATCTGTTATTACTGCATATTGTTGCAGTATATTGTATATTAGTATATAGTATATTATTATAGTATACAATATATTGTAATGGTATATCGTAATAATATACAATATACTGCAACAATATGCAGTAATACTATACAATATACTATAATAGTATACTTCGGCTCCTATATGTTGAATCAACTAGGTGTTGTTGTGCAAAGCTAAAGTCATGGTTATAAATCATTTTTTAATTTTTTAAATTTTTCCAACTAGTTCCTTGCAAATGTTTTCTTAAATGAATATTTTGGTGGAGTTCCATGAAAATAATATTCATCGTATAAGAAGTAGATGTCGGAAAGCATAAAATAGTAATATACCTATTTGGTATATTTATATGTTGTTTTAGTATACTATTGTGACAATTATTTTACAATAACACTAAAGACTAATATGCCATTTTATTATACTAATATATCTGTCACGACCCTAAAACGGACACGGTCGTGATGGCGCCTATCGTAAAACTAGGCCAGCCGACACAAACCCCAAACCAACCAGAAGTTCATAACAAGTCATTTAAACTCATTAATTAGCTAAAAATTCCATAATATAAGTTAAAACAGACAATGCGGAAATATAACACAGCCCGACACCGGGTGTCACCAGTCATGAGCAACTACATCTCGTCTAGGAGTAAGAAAAGTCAACATAGTCTGGAAGAAATACTAAAACAAGGTTAAACAAGATAGGAAGAAGAAGCACTGGGCTGCGAACGCCAAGCAGCTACCTAGTCAACTCTGAGGATCCGCTGGAAAGCAAATCAGCACTCACTATCGCGATCCGAGGCTCCTGGATCTGCACACAAGATGCGGGGAGTAATATGAGTACGCCAACTCAGTAAGTACTAAAAGTAAAAGCAGCTGAGCAGTAAGAAAATACGTAAATCACGTCATAACGCTACAGCAAACAGTATGAGTCCAGAACAATGCAGTAAAATAAATAAACTCGTAAAAAGACAGCTCAGTTCAGTAAAACCTTTTAAAACATTTTTCAATAGTTTCAAACTAGTGATGAAAACAGTGAGTAAAAGGATAGAAACGTAAATAGCCCCTTGGGCAAAAACAAGTACCATAAACCACCCCTCGGGCATAATATCAACAGAACCAGCCCTCGGGCTACCTCACAATCACTCGTATCAGCCCCTCGGGCAACAACATGAAACAACAACAGCCCCTCGGGCAATATCACATCACACACATTGGGTACCCACGCTCACTGAGGGTGTACAGACTCCGGAGGGGCTCCTACAGCCCAAGCGCTAACATAAGCCATCTCGTGGCATAACAAATCAGGCCCTCGGCCTCACATATATCACAAATCAGCAACACCTGCTGCGGCGTGCAGCCCGATCCCATGATATCCTCACAACACAGGCCCACGGCCTCACTCAGTCAGAATCTCTCAAGCCCCTCGGGCAACAATAAAACATGATGCTCAGCCCCAATATATCATTTAAAATATTAAAACGGAGTAAATACGGTTGAGTTATGAAAAACAGTAGAATACAGCATGACTGAGTACAAATATAAAGTCAAACAGTGAGGAATAATAGTAAAAAGCCCTTAAGGGTCCAAAACAGTTGGCACGAGGTCCAAATATGGCATTCAGCCCAAAACATGGTAATATTTTCTAAAACACGATGATATCAAATAGTTTTCAATCAAATACGCGACTTAACACTCATACGGGACGGACTAAGTCACAATCCCCAACGGTGCACGACCCCACGCTCGTCATCTAGCGTGTGCATCACCTCAAAATAGCACAACGATGTGGAATCCGGGGTTTCAAACCCTCAGGACAACATTTACAATCATTACTTACCTCAATCCGGTCCAAACTCTAGCCCGCGATGCCTTGGCCTCTCGAATCGGCCTCAACACGCGTCGAATCTATCCAAAATCAGAGTCATAACATCAAAATAGGCTAAAGGAACAAAAGCCCACGCAAAATATCCAAATTTACTCAAAAATCCCGAAATTGGCCAAACCCGGCCCCCAGGCCCACGTCTCAAAATCCATTAAAAGTCACACCAATAGAATTCTCACGAGTTCGTACATATCAAATATACCAAAATCCGACCACAAACGACCCCTCAAATCCTCAAATCAAAGTCTTAAGTTTCAAGCCCTAAATCCCCAATTTTAACCACTAATTTCCATAAATTTCAAGTCTAATCAGTAAGAAAATGCCATAGGATCGAGTTTTATGTTCAACAATCTTACCTCAATGAAGTTCCCTTGAATTCCCTCTTAAAAAATCTCCCAAAAAGCTCCAAAATCGACTCAAAAATGGTGAAGAAAAGCTGAAATCGCGAAGGAAACCTTATATAGGTTCTGGCCCAGGGATTCCGCACCTGCGGCCCAAATCTCACTCCTGCGGACCGCACCTGCGGTCAAGACCACCGCATCTGCGGTTCTTCGTTAAATCACCCAGGGCCGCATCTGCGTCCAGGAACCGCACCTGCGGTCCCGCAGGTGCGCCCAATGAACCGCATCTGCGGCCAATCTCCAACTGACACAAATCCGCTTCTATGGCCTCCTCCCCGCATCTGCGGCGTCGCCCCTGCGGCCCCCAATCCGCAGGTGCGGAAACAACAGAAGCAGAAAATCTGCAGCACACTCCAAAATCCAAACTCTCCGTCAACCATCCAAATCCATCCCGAGGCCCTCAGGACCTCAACCAAACACGCCAACAAGTCACATAACACTATTCAAACTGGTACCAACCCTCGGAACACTTAAAACACCATCGAAACATCACCCTTGGATTCAAGCCTAAGGATTCCAAAAACTTCTGAATTCCGCTTTTGATCAAAAAGACTACCAAACCTCGTCCGAATGACCTGAAATTTTGCACACACGTCCCAAATGACACAACGAACCTACTCCAGTTTCCAGAATTCCATTCCGATCCCTACATCAAAATCTCCGCTACCAACCGGAAAATGCCAAAATTCCAATTTCGCCAATTCAAGCCTAAATCTACCCCGGACCTCCAAATCACATTCCAATCACGCTCCTAAGTCCCAAGTCACCTCCCGAAGCTATCCAAATCATAAAAACCAAATTCCGAGATCGTTTGCTCACAAGTCAACTTACGGTTGACTTTTCCAACTAAAAGGCCAACATAAGAGACTAAGTGTCTCATTACTCTACCAAACCATTCCGAACCCGAACCAACCAACCCAATACCACATAATACCGTTGAACAAGACATAAAGAAGCAGAAATGGGGGAAAACGGAGCGGTAACTCATGACCGGCCGGATCGTAACAATATCATTTTATTATAATCTATATATATATTAAAGCAAAAAAGTTTGCCTTCTCATTTAGCCAAGTGGCATGTTATTAAAAAGCCAAGCGGCATCCTATTAACA
The DNA here is from genome assembly GCF_001879085.1 of Nicotiana attenuata. Lineage (NCBI taxonomy): Eukaryota > Viridiplantae > Streptophyta > Magnoliopsida > Solanales > Solanaceae > Nicotiana > Nicotiana attenuata. Next base: position 12,623 of record NW_017670976.1, on the reverse strand, counting down.
TGACATTTGGCAACTTATTTCAACATAATTTTATCGCCTTTTTTCTAGAAAATTTTTATTTTCATTACTTAATATGTTTTCAACTAAATAAATAAAAAAAATACTAAAATTTGCAGAAGCACCACGTTTTCAACAAACGTATCGTCTTCATATTAAAGACAAGCTTCTTATCTCTCTCTTTCTGAAAATGTTCCCAATCCCCACCAATGTTATATCACTTTGTCATGGAAGATGAAAAGAAACTCAGCAACAACCAACAAGATCTGTTATACAAAATCATAAACGGGTAACACCTCCTCAGATCGGAATGTTTATTATCTAAAATTGTGGGATTTCTACTTGAAAAAGATTCACAATTTCTCAGCAAATATTACATTTTATCATCTCCAACCAAAATCCAATTCGAGGTATGTTTGAGCAGATGACTTCCTCCTTAATTTTAGATAGAAACCCTAAATTAGTTGCGTAGAATTCAATTTTCTATTTGCCCTTACATTTTATGGGCTAAATCACACATTTTCCGACTATATTTATGGGAATTTCTTTTTTCATAAAGTTAATGCCCCTAAAACACGTATTTTGTTTCTTATTTATAGCAAGTAAAAAGATTATGTGAATCTATATTATATACTTTACATATATATAGCAACTGAATTTTTTTGAATTTTTCGGCTCTTTTTTATGGAAATTTCTTTTTCATAATGTTAATGCCCCTAAACACACGTATTTTGTTTCTTATTTATAGCAAGTAAAAAGATTATGCGAATATATATTATATACTTTACATATATATTGTAACTGAATTTTTGAATTTAATTACTACTTAGGGTTTGTCTTCAGTATATATATAGCCGCACCAAGCATATACTTTAGTAAAAACAATCCTTTGATCAAATTTTCTCTAAGGCAAAATATGACGTCAAACTTTGACTATGTCAGCGATATATCAAGTAACAAGATGACTTGAAATTTGATGGTACGAATAGTGAGATTGTGGCACGTTCAGACCGCGATAAACCAGACAACACCGTCTCCCTTGAATTAATTATTCAAGACGAAAAGGTGCATTCTTTTATAGATTTATTTTTCCCTTAATTTGACATAATATCCATCTTCTGATTTGCACTATAGAATTCATTAGGTTATGCGTGTATTTAATCAACTGCAATTTTAGTTTTTATGGTCCAGATGGAGACACCTCGAATTGTGAATGAAGCTAACTCTTCATCTGCAATTTTGGTAGAAAAGTTTTTTGGTATACTTAAAATCGTTTGAAGTTTGTTCTAAAGAACATTTTTCATGTGCAAGAACATATTTGTAGATCATTTTTCATGTCTAAGATTATTGGTTTTGGACATCATGTTTTAATGCAATATAATGGAATTTTCACAGCTTATGCTCCTTGGCATTTGTATTGATATTCCAATAATCAAATTTGCTTGATACATTGCTGCAACTTTAGTTCTTATTTTCAAGAAGGACAAATTTGGATTGTTGCGAATGTGGTGAATCTGCAAGCTGAAAAAGAATGGTCATATTTGGGGTGCAAGAGATGCTCGAAGAAGGTTGATAAAATTGGAAGTAAATTTCGCTGCAACAAATGTGATCGCCTTGATAGTTCCGCCACTCATAGGTTTGATAAGCTTCTCTATTTACTTAAAAAAAATTAAAAAATTAAGTTTCAATTTCTTATTCTAAACGTGTCTTTCGGGTACAAGCTTCAAGTGCAAGTAATGGATCGCAGTGGCTTTATATCTTTGTTGCTTTAGGATCGTGAAGCAACAAGCCTCATTGGGAAGTCTGTTAATGAGTTAAATGAAAGTTCAATAGAGGTATGTTTTTTTATTTTAATTGTTAGTATATTATTTCTATTAAGGCAAATATGGTAAATTTGCAAAATTGTAGTAAAAATTAACTCTGAACCTCCAATACACCTTTATATTTATTAGAACTCACCATTTGTTATATCACTGAAAAGGAAGAGCTCTATTATTTTTTTGATACCATTCCTTTTGCCATTTTTGGCAGCAACAATCGCGTGTAGACTAATGATATTGTTACTATAAAATTAACTTGGATAATGAAACAAAATAAGAAGCATAGCATAAAACGACATAATGCAGTCTACCAAAATGAAAAGTAGGCTATTGATTTAAGTGATGGTGTAGTAGATGCACTTATTATTTTAATTCTTTTTGTGTTTTCGCACTTCTAACACTAATCCGGTCTTAGACTTCTGGTGCTGTTGAGGAGTATTCTTATCCAGTGGAGTTGTATGACATTCTTGACAAAAAAGTCATGTTTAAAAGTGACTATTAAGAGCTCCAACATTAAAGTGCATGCGGAAGTTTATAATGTTGTTAAAATCGGCGATGACGATAACCTTATACAGCAATATAGTCATTCTCCACAAGCAGATACATTCACTGTATGTGATCGTTACTCAAATACTTCATAACATACCAATTTTCCCTTTGATTTATAATCGATTATCAAGTTTAAATTAATTATGTTATTATTTTCTTAATAGACCCTGATTTTAAGTGTGAATAACATATGATGCAGACACAACTTTCAAGGTGAATAATTCAAACTTTGCCTTTGTAGCTTCTCATCTACAATATGGTTTTAATAGTTTATTTTTCCTTTGTAGGATTAAATGGCTGATAATGAGATGACTTCTCCTGCAAAGACCCCTGCCAAAAGAAGTAGAGAAGAGGATGGATCATTTATAGTAGAGGTTGTGATGATCTTGCACAATTTTCAAGTAACAAGGTTAAAAGAGTGATTAACAACAACAACAACAACCCAATAAAATTTCACTAATGGTGTCTGGGGAGGATAGTGTGTACGCAGACCTTACCCTGACCTCGATGGAATAGAGAGCCTGTTTCCGAAAGACCCTCGGCAACTCCCACGATTAAACAGGAGAAAAATCCATGAATGACTGCATTTGCTTCATTTTAAATGACATTGTTTGTATACTTGCATTAACAAGTACTTTGGTATAACTTGAAGTACTTTCATTTGTATTTTAATTTGGTTTCTACCATTTAGAATCATGTTTTAATATATGAAATTAGTTGACTCTTTGTGATATGAACTTCATTTATGTAAGAAGTGCAACTGCATATATTTTGAAATATTGTTTTAATGTCGCATGTGAGCGTTTACACTATTATATCATCAAAGAATGATGAGAAGGAACTTATGAATGTTATATGTGAGTTAAGTGAATGAATCAAGTGCTGAATAAGTCTTTGTATAGTTAGGTTTTTGTATCTTCTTGTGTTTGTATGACTTCAAACTTCTGATATATATTTTTTGTATGAGACATTAAAGTCCAATCAAATGGGACAACATCCCCAGTATAGTAAAATGGGAAAAAGGTTCCTAAAGTGTAGCCTTTATGTATGAGATATTGAAGTCCAATCGTGATGTACTTTGTTTGAATCGGATGAACATCTCGTTAATCCCTATAGATACTCCATACACTTTGGACGGGGGTAAAATCTGAAAGGCTTGCTCTAGCTCCTCCAGTAGCAACGTGTATATTTCCATTCAAAATTGTGTCTAATACTCTTGGTTAGATTATCAGGACTCGGTTAGGGAAAAATGGTTGTATTGATATACTTTTCCCATTATATAAAGATGCCCCAAATACTTCCCATTATCTGCTTAGTGGAATATTATGTCGGGATTCTGAATGTGCTATTGTACAAGCCCCTCATTTTGATACTGGCTTGAAAAAGTTCTTTCTTGATGGTGTTTTGCTATTTGATTTTTTAAGAGGGAATAAGACTTAAAGTTGATGGTCGGTAATGCTTCAAAAGTATTCTCCGCGCATCGCGCGGGTTTTAATACTAGTATATAATTAGGATCCTTTGTGCTAGAAATATTTACAATAAAGAAAAAAATACAAGGAAAGAGAAAAAGAAGAGAAAACAAGTATAATGTATAAGTTGTTCTAATAATTGTTTTAAAGAAGAAGAAAAGATAAAATTAAAGAAAAATAGGATATTATACTATCAGTTATATTAAAGAAGGTGAATAAATCTTTACTATATCAGTTATGCATAAAAAAGAAGAATAAAGAAAAGGAGCAAAAAAAGTGAATGCAATTAGATTATGTAGAAAAAAAAGTAAAAGCAAAAAAGAGCTAAATTAATTTAGAAAAGGAAGAAGAAATAAAGAAAATGAACAAAAGGAAGAAAAAAAAAGAGAAAAAATAAAATTAAAAAAAGAGCCAAAATTGAGTATGGAATCAGATTATTTGAAAATAATAAAAAAGAACAGAAAAGGGAAAAAGGAGAAAAAGAAAAGGATAAAAAGTAGCCACTTACCCACAAAAGCTACAATGGGTAGGAAAAATAATTAGTTTAATGGATAGAAAAACAAAGGTCATTAGTTTGATTTTTGGGAAAAGTTATAATACTCCCTACTATTTTGTCAGTGTTGTGAAGAAGGAACTTCGTTCCTTCACATTCACGGGCCGCCTAAACAACGTAAATATTGCATGGGGCGCCTTATTTGGTTGCCCCCTTTTAACTTATACCCGTTTTATTTTTTTCGTTTGCATCCGTACCAATTTTTTTGTTAAAACCGTTTTAAAAAGACGATTTTGCCCTTCGTGACTATTGACAAAACTGTAGACTACAAGGCAAAACTTCAGCATGTTTTGGCATGAAGTTTTGCAAATAAACTAAATAACTTAAGCATGTTCGGTCTGAAGTTTTAGCAAATGAACTAAATAACTTAAGCATGTTTAGTCTGAAGTTTTAGCAAATGAACTAAATAACTTAAGCATGTTTAGTCTGAAGTTTTAGCAAATGAACTAAATAACTTAAGCATGATGAACTAAATAACTTAAGCATGTTTAGTCTGAAATTTTAGCAAATGAACTAAATAACTTCAGCATGCATTAGCAAAAACTCATTTGAAAACTACATACTGCAAGACAAAAACTTAACCATGTTTAATCTGAAGTTTTCACAAATGAACTAAATAACTTCAGCATGTTTAAACTGAAGTTTTAGCAAACGAACTAAATAACTTCAGCATGCATTAGCAAAAACTCATTAGAAAATTACATACTGCAAGACAAAAACTTAAGCATGTTTAGTCTGAAGTTTTTGCAAATGAACTAAATAACTTCAGCATGTGTTAAACTAAAGTTATAGCAAATGAACTAAATAACTTCAGCACTCGTGACAAAACTGTAGACTGCAGGATAAATAACTTCAGCATGCATTAGCATTAGGGGTGTTCATAAAAACCCGAAAAACCGAACCAAACCGAAAATCAGACCAAACCGACCAAAAATTTGATTTGGTTTTGGTTTTGAATTTTAAAAACCGATCAAATTTGATTTGGTTTTGGTTTTAATCAAAAAATAACAGAAAAAACCGAACCAAACCGACTATAGGAGTAGCTATTTCAAATTTATTATTACACCTATATATATGTATATTTTTATACAAAGTTTTAAAAATTTTATGGTGAATGTTAATTGTTTGCACTTTTAGTACAGATCTTTACCTTTATATTCTAGTTTGATTGGTAGTTTTCTTTTGTTAAGTGTAAGAATCCATTTCATGTTAAAAAATATATATATTTTTAGTTGAGTCCTTAAATTATTCATCACTATTTGATTCAATTATCATTAATATATTTTAGTAAATAATAGATTTCTCAAAGGGCAATTGATTTGATAGTGTTACGTTGAAAATGTGGACGCCGGAATATGTGTTTGGTAGTGTATGTCTTATATTTAAAAAAAAAAACCAACAAATAACCGAAAAAACCGAAAAACCGACAAAATCTAACATAAACCGAATCGAGAAAAAACCGACTTAATTGGTTTGGTTTGGTTCTAATATTTAAAAAACTGACTTACTTGGTTTAGTTTCTTTTTAGGAAAAAATCGATCCAAATCGAACCATGAACACCCTAATTAGCATGAAGTGTTAGCTTCAATGTAAAACAACTTCATGCTATATTAGCATGAAGTTTTAACTTCAACATGAAACAACTTCATGCTACATTAGCATGAAGTTTCTGGTTTTTTGATAAAGCTGCTGAGAGGAGAAGAGGAGATCTTTTTTTATGAATGAGGTTGCAGATCAGGCGAATTATCAGGGGTGTAAGTATCATATTATTACGGATTTTTTGTCAAATGGCTACCAAATCAATAATTTTTAAAAATAGGGTATTAAAAGGTGACACAAATATAGGATACGGCTGCAAATCCCCCTAAACAACATAGGCTCATCTTACAGGCCCAACTCATAACTACTGCACATGTTTTCCCAGTTTGAGACAAATATAATATTGGCTGCTCGACTGAAATTAATTATATTTTCTAGCTAAAAAGTATATAACAATATATATAATAGTATATATATATATAAAATAAATATATTTTATCGGCTATTTTTTTAAAATGGCTAAAAATATACCTTTGTCGTCGGTTTTCAACTTCATTCATGTGGTTGTATAGGTTGAGAATTCGAAACCATAAAATTAAGTCTGATCTTGGATACCAAGAGATGTTTTGTGTCTTTGTGAGCTGTCGCTGCTCGTGGGGATTAGGCTTTCGATTGCCAATTTGTTTGGGCTACTATTATTAAGTTATTTTTTTTTTTTTTGTAAAATTGCACGGGGCGTCCTATTTGGTCACCCCATTTAACCTATACCCATATTTTTAAAATTCTCTAACCTATACCCTAATTTTGACAACTTTAGACGCCTCCTCTTCTTCCTCCTAACCTGTACGCTCCTCTCTTCCCCCACTTTTTTTCCTCCTCTTCTTCTTCTTTCATGGCCAAATAGGCCTGCCATATTGAATGCACGAAGAAGATGCAGGCCTTTCTTCTTTTCCTCTTCTTCTTCTTCCTAACATATTGAATGGTTATTTCATGGTCAAATAGGCATGCCTCTTCTACGTATATTCACATCAAAATATTCAAATAGTCCCACCTCAATCCCTTAAAGTCGCTAAGCGCAAACAATATCTGCAAATGCTAATGTGTATCTCCTCTTTTGAGGACAACTGCTGTCAGTAACCATAAATTTATAGTGAAGTCCACGGTGATTACCCGAGAACTTGTACAAAGCAACAAGTGAAGCTATACAACTAATACAGTTTTTGTGCTTACGAGCACAGTTTGTATAATACATCAAGAATGCCGCAAAGCATCCCAGTAGGCATTGAACTGAAGTTTGCCCTTGGTATGAACTGAAGTTTGCCTGATTGCCTTTGCAAGTCAGGCCAAACTTCAGGCAAAAATATTTGAAGTTTTGCTTTGATAAGGCTACACTTCAGGCAAAAAATTCCGAAGTTCAAACTTCAGATATATACAATTGAACTGAAGTTTGCCCTTGCACTATGAACCAAAGTTTGCGTGATTGCCTTTGCAAGTCAGGCCAAACTTCAGGCAAAAATATCTGAAGTTTTGCTTTGATAAGGCTACACTTCAGGCAAAAAATTCTGAAGTTCAAACTTCAGACATACACAGTTGAACTGAAGTTTATCCTTGCACTATGAACTGAAGTTTGCGTGATTGCCTTCGCAAGTCAGTCCAAACTTCAGGCAAGAATATCTGAAGTTTTGCTTTGATAAGGCTACACTTCAGGCAAAAAATTGTGAAGTTCAAACTTCAGACATAAATTTTTGCTACTTCAGGCCCGTATGTCTGAAGTTATCCGAAAAGTGGGTACGCTTGCAATTTTTTTTGCAAAGCGGGTATAAGTTAAAGGTGACCCAAAAACTGGGTATAGATGCAAATGCCCCTATTTTTTTTTGTTAAAACGCAGCTAATAATTATTAACAACGGTATATATGTCAAAATTTCCACAATTTCCCATGTGTTTAGCACGGAGCTGTGGCCCAAAATGCTATCTTAGGGATGGCAATGAGACAGTGGAGGTGCGGAGCGATGCGGATTTAAAGTTATGCGGGGGAGCGGGTACAAGTACGGGGCGGGTTAAAATAATTATTATAAAAATTAATATGGTGCGGGTTGCGGGTCTATGCAGGTTAATGCGGGTTTAAGCCAAGTTTTATGCGGTTAAAATTGACAAAAATCAACAACCTGCTATATTCTCTTCTTTTATGATTATATATCCTAGGATCCTAAATCAAACTTTTTTATGTATACTGTTTTAAATCTATTATCTTAATTTGTTTCCCCTAATATCCTTCAAATATGGTACCTTCAACAGGTACTATGTGCTTGCATTTTATATCTTTAAGTGAAAAATAGGTTAAAGCTTCTATTTTCAGAAATATGCGTTTCTTAACCCAGAAAAGAAAACTTATGCTACTAGCACCTGAAGATGTTGTCACACCTCCTTTTTTTACACACCTACCCCCGAAAGATAGTGTATAAGGGAGTTTTTCCATTTAAAGTGACATTATTCGAAATGGGATTATTTATTTATTTTCAGAGTCGCCACTCGGGAAAGGACAGGTTTTTGGTGTCCCGAGTCACCGATTTAGTTTAAATCCCAAATTGAGGAAAATTTCGACTCCCAATTGGAGTCTGCGAACCAGAGATTCTGTGTAAGGAATTCTGTTGACCCGAGGGAAGGTGTTAGGCACCCCCGGGTCCCGTGGTTCTAGCACGGTCGCTTAAATTATTATAATTGGCTACAAATCTGATTTTAATACATGTTTTAACTTATGCGCATTTTAAATTAAAAACCGCTTTTATTTATATTTTTCTTATAAGACTTGCAACATCGTAAAAATGTATCTCAAACCACGTCGCACCAGTACGCCCGTGATTTTTGGCACATTTCAACCTTGTTGAGATTTGGATTTGGGTCACATAAATGTGCACTCGTAGTTAGGAAGGTAAGATTATTAAACTACCGTGCATAAAGTAGTTTTGTATTTGCAATTTGCGAGGGCCATGGAAATTCGCTAAATGGCACGCCTCGATTTCTAAGGATAGACAAGATTAATTAAACGAGGGCCATTCAATTGTCACTTTTGTTTGGCATGACGCGCCTTAATTCCAAAATAACAAGGTGGCCAAATTAAGCTTCCGAGAGTTTAATTAATAAAACTATTGACCGAGATTATTTAAGCAGACACTCGCGATCCACACTTCAAGTAATCAGGTGATACAAGGACAGTGACGAAGCACTGGGCCAATTATTAAAGGTCCAGGGTATGAATTCAGCCCAAACGTGACCCAGGGAAACGGGCCTCAGATTTGTACTTTGAACGGGACTGCATCTTGAACCCTTGAAGGGCCCAAACTTGTTTTAATTTAGAAAATAGTTTCCACATGCTTACGGCCCACACAAAAGTCATCTCAATTTGCACAAAAGCATGACCAGGGATTCTGTAAACAAATTTGCACAAACGCTATCAATTTTATTCAAATATTCAATTTGATTTTTTTTAATCAAATTGATATCAAAATCAAACTATGTTCAATTATATAGCGTTTGATTTTGATAATTTACAGAATAGCGTTTGAACATAGTTTGATTTTGCAAATTGATTCACTAGATTAAAATGAACTTATAAAGATATAAAATTAAAATAGAACTACCAATTAAAGTCCATGATCTGTTTGTCCA